>NC_037668.1:110143259-110379171 GCF_003255815.1 Theropithecus gelada
AAATGTTTTGTTGCTAAAATTTATTATTAACACCAGAAAAAGACAGTGAGATTTTCCCAAGTATTTCATACTGGGAAATTTTTTTGGTAAAGTTGTTAAATTTCCTAGTGAGATCTGTTCAGTGTCGTTAAAAATATTAATCCACTACAATCTTTCATGTCTTCCAAAGGAATTTAAAAAGTAATTCTGTTCTTTAAAACCTCAGAACATTGAATGTTATAACTCCTATTTAAATCTTCACTGTAAGACTCAAGGAATTGAAAAATTAAGTTGCCTAAGCTATTTTTAAAAATCTCACCTCCCTATGTGAATACTTCTTTTTTTCCATAATACTCTTACCTTTTATGGACTAATTTCTGGCAATACACAATTTTCCCTCAGTGTATGTAAAATACTATTTGATGAATTTGGAGCAGTCAGACTTAGCCGATTATAAGGATTCCTACATACTTCACCCTCAGTGCAGGGCTTTAGATGGCCACTGACTTTCCATCTTCAAATTACATTATGGCAATTCAGAGGGGCCAAGAGGGAGTATAGCATAATGGTTAACAAAGTGGATTTTGAGGTTTGAAAGACTGATTTAGAAATGCTGGTCAATTCATTTTGGGCAAATTACTTAGTGTCTCTCTTCCTTCATTTTGTCATCTGTAAAAATGAAGATAATGATAGTATCAAACTCATTGCCATGAGGATTAAGTGAGATATTATACGGAAAGTATATCAGACATAATAAATACTCATGAAATGTAAGATATTAATAAGGTGTTGGTTTATCACTGAAAAGGTGCCAGAGATTCTGTTCAAAAATAGCAGGCTTTTTATTGTTGTTGTTGTTGTTGGACACGTTATTTTACTTTACTTTCCCAGTTTAATTTTTGATATAGTGTTTTCTACTTGAAATGTGGAAATCACAATTTATCACAGCATATGCACAAAGATAATGGGATTAAAAGGGACCTGAGAGGTCTCTAAGGGAATGTGCATAGGCATGTTGCCTGTATGGTTTGTGTGTGTGTGTGTGTGTGTGTGTGTGTGTGTGTGTGTGTATGTGGCGCTCTTGCTCTGTTGCCCAGGCTGGAGCGCAGTGGCATGATCTTGGCTCACTGCAACCTCCGCCTCCTGGGTTCAAGTGATTCTCCTGCCTCAGGCTTTCCAGTAGTTGGGATTACAGGTGCACGCCACCAGGCCTGGCTAATTTTTGTAATTATAATAGAAATGGGCTTTCACCACGTTGGCCAGGCTGGTCTCAAACTCCTGACCTCTAGTGATCTGCCTGCCTCGGCCTCTCAAAGTGCTGGGCTTACAGCCGTGAGCCACCTCACCTGGCCATTTTTGGTTTTTATTTTCAAATTTTGAATTCAAATCCTACAACTACAACTTCTGAGCCCGTTTTGGCTCATGAGTCTGCAATAAGCCATCTTGCTGGCAGTGGAAGGGAGTTCTGGGGAAGTGGAAGGCACACTGGGATTAGATTCAAATTCTAACTAGTCACCCCAAATATGGGTTTTTTTGAATAAGTAATTTAACCTCTTGGACTTCAGTTATTATACATATAGATTGGGTAAGAATACAGTACTTCATGGTGTTGTTAGAATTAAGTGAGATAGTACATGTAAAATTAGTCAGAACCATATTTGCTATCAATAAGAATATTAGTTAAGGCTAAGAAAAAAGGTGTGCTTAGTTTTGTATATATACTTTGCAACTCTCCTTTTTTGACACTCAGACTTACTGGTATCATTGTGGATATGGACTTGCTTTGGATAAAGGATATACATATTTGAAGTTTCTACTCAGATAGTTCTTATGTTAAGATTCTCTGCAGCTCATTCTACCATTGTCAGCCAGCAGATCTGTCTGGAAGATGTGGAAAATTTTATCCAGTAGGAATTGCTCTGTCATGCTGGATAGATTAAAGCACAATTAAGTTAATTTAACAAATTGTATCAAATCTATAGTGTCTTTGATTATAAAAAGATTTTTAAAAGACATCCAGATTTCAAAAAATGTACATTACAGACTTGAAGAAATATGGTAAATATTAATCCTCAAGTATTCATTCTCTTAGGGGGCTGAATATGCTATGTGATTCAAATTCCTTCTTCCTTCCTCATCACTAGCCTAATGGGCTGATTGGCACTTACAAGGATAAGAAGGCTTAGGGAACAAGCTTTGACAAATATATTTGGATGTCTTTGTTGGCAGAGCCAAAAAATTCACATCCTTTCAAAAACAGCTATTCTAATGCTACATTAGAATAATTTTATTTTTTAAAAGACAGTGTAATAATCTCTTTTATTAAGTATAACTGAATGTAACTACTTTATTGTGTTGGAGGATAGAATATAACTTATAATTATTGATGTTATATATTTGTTAAAAATAAACATATTGTTTATGTAGAAAATATTTATGATTTTAATGAGATATTTGTGTAGTTATTTGGAGTGTCATATTACTATTAAAATCAATTCTTTATTATAATTTTAGAAAACAACATAATGTTTTAACATATCTGTTATCTCACAGCCAATCTCAAAAATTATGGGAGTACATGTATTTTTAACAGAAAAGTTTTATATGGATGAAAAATGCATAGTTTGTAGGAAATCTGGGTCTTTGGTTTCACCATTGCTTATTGGTTTCAGATCCACAGTTCTTACTTTGTGGAGTTTCTTTTCATTCTTGATGGAAATCTGTGTTGTGAGTGATTTTGCCTTCAAAATTCTCCATTTAATCCCATGTAATTTGCTGCCTACATCTGTAACTTTAAGATGGCCAATGGACCTGACATATTGGCTTCACTCTGGAAAACAAATGCATACAGAATTTAGAATTTTTCTGTGGAATTATAAACTAATTTATTAAAAATGATTATAAGGTATAATATATAACAATATTATCCCTATAATATAAGGATATCATATAACAATACTATTCTTATAAAATAAGGATATTATATATGTCAGAAACATATATAATATTATACTTCAAAAATTTAACACCCACTTTTATAAAAATAAAATATTAACAGCACTCTGATTAGATGCATCCATTAAGATGGGTATTAAGGTGTGATATAGTGAGCCTAATCTAGGCTTCAAGTCAGAGAGATCTAATAAAAAATCCTAGCTCTGCTGTGAATTAGCTATGATCTTAGACAAGTCACTTGACCTTTCTGAGTTTCAGTTTTCTTATGCATAAAAAACTAGTAAATACCTTTCTTATGTGTTGAGAACTTGGTTGAGGTATGTGAAAACAGGTAACTCCATGTCTCAGATGTACTAAGCACTCAAAATTGCTTTGGCTTCGTTTCTTCTGAAAATCAGTATTGTGCATTGATTATTGTGTAAAAGAATGTATTAATACATGCAATGCGTAAAATATGATTCTGTGATCAAGAACACCAAACCTGTGTACGTATGGGTGAGGGGCTTCAATGCTTCTCCCTGTGTTCCATGTATCCATTGGCAGGACTGAAGAAGACACCCGGCTGCCTGCTCATTTCTCAACTCTTCATTGCTCCTGCCTCACCACCATTATGGGAGACTCACAGATCAATCTATGTTATACTTTTTATTTCTGTTTCTGTTTATCCTCATAAAAAGCCCTAGAAACCCATGTTATTCTTTGTCTCCGCACTCTAGTTTCCTTATATCAGTTCAGAATATCCTGACGTAGGACCCTCTGGAAATCACAGGCAATTGTTTACAAAATACTCCGTACGGTCCGCACCTTCTCTGAACAATTGCCTCACCTTCTTGCTCTAACTGGAAACCTGGCTCTGAACATACCTCTGCAGCCTCTCCATTGGGCATTGTTTCCACTCTACTTCATTATCTGTGTTAGAAGTACGGTAGGGGTCCACCTTGTTTCTTGTTACTGTTTCAACTTCATTTTCTCACCTTTCTCCGTAAATCGTCTTAGCTTTCAATCTCCAGTCATCTATCTTTACCACCATCCTCCTTGTTGCAATCACCTACTAATGTCTGGGTCACTCCTCTACCTTACTTAAAGACTTTTCTCCAGGCTCATTGCATCTCAATCTAATACTGTCGTAACTCTCGGTGATTTTAGTATTCTCATACGTGGTCCTTCCTATATGACAGCCTCTCAGTTCCTTGACCTCTGCCTCCAATGATAATGTTTCCTTTCAGACTGCCGCCACTCACTTACTCCCAGGGTCACACCTTAAACCTTCTCATTACCAGAAGTCTCTCCATTACCACAATTGCATGCATCCTATACAATGACCAGCACCTCTTACTATTTTTTTTTTCAGCTTGATTTCAACGATATTTAAGTCCTGCTGGAAACTACGTTCATGGATTCTCCCATTTTCACTGTCCTTTGCACATACCATGTTTTCACTTCTCTCCTCAGACAGCTAAGATTTTATGTTTCGTTAATAACATCCTCTCCTACCATTCATTTTCAATGCTCTCAGTTGATTATGAAAGAGTTGGTCTGGTAGTACTGGGGAGATGTCTCACATCCCCCTTTAAAAATGTTATCCACCACTGAGGAGTATAGTTAGCTGACAGCCTCCAGCTTTTAACACCTTTGAGTCTGCTGTCAAATCCTTGGAATGGTCCCAGCTGATGACTAAGCAAGACCCTGGCACTGAGATGTAGCCACTGCCAGCCAATAGCTACATTTCTAATGGGCTTCCTGATCCAGGGGTGGCATTTGCCAGTCAGCATTGCTGTCTGCTGGCTTCTTCCTCTTTCATTTTGGAGGCATACCTCTCCAATAATTCTTTGATACTCCACATTCCAAATCAATAGCTGGTACAGCTGGCAAAAGTACAACCTTGTCTATTTCATACCTACATCTGTGCATTGCTGTCTGGTCTCACTTTAAATTTATCAAACAGATTAAGTGGGCCCTTTTTGCTGCCAGACAATCACTAAATTTTTTTCAGTCCATTTACTACCTGACTTTCATAGAACATCATTTGATATCTTTTAGTTTTTCCCTCATTATCTATATAACGATAACTCTCAAATTTGTATCTCTAGGCCAGATCTCATGCCTAAACTTGACTCTCATCTGATGGCCTCCCACCATCCTTATGAGAAAGTTTAACGAGTACCTTCAGTGAGTCTCAAATGAGTTGATTTCCTCCAGCATCCTGCTCCAAACCTGCTGCTTCTCTAGTATTCCAAAACTCAGTTAATAGCAACTTCATTATTCCAATTGATTAATCCAAAAACATTGCCATCATTCTTGAAGCTTTACTTTTTCTTATAATTCACATTTGAGCTATTAGCAAATTCAGTGGCTTTGACTTTGAAATATATCCTGAATCTAACCACTTCTCACTATATCTTATGCTATCATCGTATGCTGCCACATCTTCTCTTGCCTGGATTGTTGCAAGTGTCTTTTAACTGGTCTCCCCGCTCAGTCCTTGTACCCACAGTCTACTGTTAGCACAGAAGCCATAGTGCCACTGTAGAAGTATAAAAACCAGGTTCAATGGTGACATTCTTGTGCTCAAATCTCTTCAGTGGCTCCCACTCAGAAAAAAAAAAAATGCATAAAAGCCAAGGTCCTCAAAAGTGTTAAGAGTTTGACATGATAGGAGCACCTGTTACCTGTCTGGCCACTTTCCTTTTCCTTTCTTTACTCTCGCAGTCTTTTTGCTGTTCCTTGAACACCCTAGGGATTTTTTCATTTCGTGATCTTTGCTTTTGCCAGGAATTTTCTTCCTCCACATACTTATAATGCTCACTCTTGAACTGTCTTCAGATTGTTGCTAAAATGCATAACCTTGCTCTCCACCCTATTTCAAATTAATTGCCCACTCCCGCAATATTCCATATTGCCTTTTCCTGCCTCAGTTTACTACATAGGACTTATCAGCATCCTGCACACCCTCTATTTTACTTATGTATTTTATTTCTTGTCTTCCTCACTAGACCATAAACTTAATGAGAAAAGGAAATTTTTCTTGTTTTCTTTACTTCTTATTTCCAGTTTCCAGCACAAAGATGACATATAGTAGGTACTCAAAACCATTTGCAGAGTGTTAAGGAATAATGAATTATATGTTCATTATAGGTTTTGCACATCTTGTTCATGGTTCTAGGGACTAGAAAAGAAATGCATATCTAGTTTATGCGCTTGACCTTTTTGTTACCTAGCTGAACAGTTTTTACTGCCTGTGCATACACAAATGAATTAATCTTTTAGTATTGCCTCTGCTAACATGGGTTGGAAAGTCGTAAGTGTATTAGAAATACAGACATTCGTCCACTTCTAATACCACAAAGCAGCACTTGTTTTTTTGTATCATGCCTTTTAAAGCTCAGTAATGTTTAATTCAAAGTTTAATTTATATGTTTTTTCACGATGGTTTAATAGCTTCATGAGGGTAATTCTCATTTTCAACACAATAACATAACAGTCTGGTTGAAATCAAAACTGTGTTACTTAATCTAGACCAAGGGATGTTGCAGGCATCCAGATTCTTGAGTATTTGAGTTAATTAAAATGATTTTTGGTAGTAGCAACTCTGATTAAAGCAGAAGGTCTAAATAATTAGCTTTCGGCATGGAAGTTTAAACAGAAAACAATTCATGAAATTCCTTATTGCCTGATTACCATTTATATAATTATGACTTATCAACCTTTATCTCTAGCCCAGATCTCTACTGATGCCTGACTCAGATTCATATATTCCTCTAACTACTTCAAACTTCTATCCAGTTGTCCCTTGGCATCTCAAACACATAATCTATGTGTCAATGAATGGTACCTTCATCTACGTAGATGCTCAAGACAGAAACTGGGTGTCATCATAGAGTGATCTCTATGTGTATAGTACTATAATGCCCAGAGTGCAAAGTTGATTAAGGTACAGATCCTGCCCTTGAGTAGTTTCTATCGCGTAGGGGAAACTGACACAAAATTTTAATTTCACTTCTTGTGATCAATGGTAAGAATGATATAGAAGAAAAAGTCCTTTTAGATTAAAGGGCTACTGAAAAATTCCCTGTACTGAGAATTGAAGGGTGAATCTTGAAGTTAAAAAGCAGAAAGACTATATCAAGCAAAGAGAACAATCAAAGCAAAGACATAGATGAATTACAAAGTTTAAGAATTGAAGTGTGGTATGAACATTTGTTTAACAATAATGTATAACACAATAATATAATGTATAAAGGCATTAAAGTGGAATATGAAGGTGGAGGGGTAGATATGGACAAAGTTACATTGAGCCCTGCATACCGTGCTAAGAAGCTGTGGGCAGTAGGAAACTACTGACACATTTTTCGTAGAGGAATTGATGGTCACACTTGATTTTAGATTTCGCACTTCAGGTTTTGTGGGGAGGATGCAGCAGGAAGTAGGAGAGCATGGAGGGAGACAAATTAGAAAGCTATTGCTTTTGTCCAGGAACCCAGGAGAGACTGACCTAGAGGGGTGACAAGAATAGGAAGCAGGTGACAGATACAAGAAATAATCAGGAGATAAAAATCTAAGTATCAGGTGGAGTTAGAAAGACAGGGTTTTTGTTTGCTTTTTTGTTTGTTTTGAGATATGGTCTTTCTCTGTCACCCAGGCTGGAATGCAGTGGTGTAATCATGGCTCACTGCAGCCTCGACCTCTGGGGCTCAAGTGATCCTCTCACCTCAGTTTCTGACTACAGTTGTGCACCACCGTGCCTGGCTAATTTTAAATTTTTTTTTTTTTTAGAAACGGGTCTTACTATGTTGCCCACACTAGTCTTGAACTCCTAGACTTTAGCAATCCTCCAGCCTTGGCCCCCCAAACCTCTGGGATACAAGTTTCTTTGGAGATTGAAGAGATTTTTATGCTAATATCTACAAGGAGCGTGAGCACTTCTATGAGTTAAGATAAGACCTATTTAGGATGTGCTGATTTAAAAATGACTAGGAGAAAGGTGACATCATATATACAGCTGTCAGGTGCACATGCAAATCTGAAATTTAGAGGTAAAATCAAGGACTTAGCAATGGGAATCATCAGTGTATGGGTGATTTTCAAAATCACTGGAGTGGATTGCCCAAAGAGAAAGTGTAAAGAAAGAGCCAGTTATCAAGAATGGAACCCTGAAGAAAGAATCAGGATCTGAATAAAATAGAAGCCCATGAAGGATATAAAGAATAAACTTTCAGGTAGAACCGAGAGGGAATAGAATATTTGATTACTCATTGAGAAGCCATTAGAGATAAATCCCATCAATAAAGTCACTAAGATGTGGGCTGAAATGTGTCTGTTGAGTCTGTGATTAGAATTTATGGATAACATGGGCAAGAGTAGTTTTAGTTGTGAGACTAGAAATGGAAGCTAGATTATAATGGATTGATTATATGAACTAGTGTAGAAAAATGAATACAGATTACTCATTTAAGAGTCTTGGTTGATAAGAAATCTTAGAAAACTGAGTTTTGTTTCAAGGATTTCCAATTTATGAGCATTTTATAAATGAGGAAACTAATGCTTAGGAAAGTCAAATAATTTGCATAAGGTCACCTGCTTGTAAGTGTTGCACTCAAAGTCGTAGTTTTTGACCCCTTAACCTGTTTTTGCTTTAAGCCAAATAGACAATGTAATATTAACAGCATAAGTAACCAAATGATCATTAGTATCATCACCCTAATATTCTATCCTTTTCACATAGTACCACCTTTCCTTGTAGCTGCAGTTGGACCTTATTTTAGCAAAATAATTATGGAAACAAGAATGAGGATGGATTGAAGAGTAGGGACATTGTAGGCAGTGGAAAGGAGGCAAGGGAGGGAGAGTTGTCAAAGATGACTTCAGGGTTTGTAGCTCGGTTGATAGAATTAATGATGATGCCATTAAAAGAAAAAGGCAGCCTCAGAAAAGGAATTACATATAGAGAAAGGAAGGAGAAAGAGGTGGGTTGGCCAACATTGTGGTAATGAATCTTTATAGCTCCTTAGCATCTGCCAATCCTGATATTCTTAACATATACAACAACACCTCTGAGAATTCTGTAACACATGACCAATTTCTCATTAGTAAAAATAATTTCTATATTCAGTGTTGCATCAACTAAAATATAAATGAAAAACCAAATTTTACCAGAAACTGCCTAATTCTGGGCCAACTTAGCTGATTACTGGTATCACTTAGCTAAGATTTTAAGTGGTAGATTGTTCTGAAGAGATTGTAAACAAAGTGGGTTTTTTTGTGGTATACATTTATTGAAAGATAAATTTGTGGAAAGTAACGGATGGCTTGGATGAAACCACTGGGGAAAGTAGTATGGTCTAGTTTTTCAGGCAAAGAGCCTTGTCTTTTTTTCTAGAAAGAGAAATTTTATATTTTAGTCCTCATGGCCTCTTTACAGTGCAACTATGATATGAAATGTCTTACCTGGAATTAGTCTACATAGCAGTTGGAAGTTTGCAGAAAATAATTAAAGAAGAATTGATAAATGAAACTATGTAGTTTGAATTCACTATTTCATCAATATATTTGGGAGTTAATTTTTGAGTTTATACCTATTTATTTTGATTCTTGAACCTTAAAAGTAGTTATCCATTTAAACACTTTGGTCTACATGGCCAAGGAGAGGGAATCAAGATTATAGACTACCATTAAATGAAAATATTTGATAAACCTAATTTTCATTATTAACTTTAATTAGGGAAATGGCATTTGAATAGATGGCTCAAACATTTTAGAAATGAGTTTGAATAAGTACTAATGTCTTCCTTATGTTTGTTAAATGTTTGTGTATCCTGATGGCAACGTCTGTACTCATGGCCTTTATTTCCACTACCCTGAACTATTAAGGTCAGAGCAGAGGCAGAAATCATTTGTAAGTTAAAAGCCTGGGTTATAAAACTTTCAACTATGCATTGTTCTCCTGATATTCTTCCCTAAAAATTGCCAGGAGAGCTACCAGTAAAGAGAGGGTCAGTATTAATTATAGCAGCTTTAGTTTTCCTGCATATTGCATGAGACACGAGGATAATAATAGTCTCCTACCTTCGTACTTTTGTGTTATATTAATGATCGTCAGTAAGGCAATGTGCCAAGAAGACTACACAGTCTTCTACTTCTGCCGGAGGTATCTGCGTTTTAATCCAAAATATCTATGTTTAAATTTCATCTCCCAAAAGAGATCCCATTGAGTCTGCTCTGTCTTTTGAAACACTTCATTGTGCCAGTGAGTGGATTTTCATGCTGTGGTGCAGTCAGATGCACTAAACTCTACAGCAAGTGTTCCTTAAAGAGATGCTTCTGTACTTTGCTTCCTCCCTGGATATAGCTTTGGCAATGGTCCAGTGAGACTGAGAAAATACTCTCAAATTAGGCATGGGCTGGTGATAATTGTTAATTATTGAATGTTGCCGGATGAGGAAAAATGCATGCAAAGGCGGATCGATGGTATGCGAAAATAGCAACCACACTGTCACGGTATTCAACCCATCAGTCTTTATAGATAAAAGGCATATTCAATTAGGCTAAGTAGATGGTTATTTAACAATAGTCAATAAAATATTTCTTCACCGTATAGTAAATAAGGCTTGTATTTAACCATAGCTTAGTATATTCCAATGTTAATACCAGGGCAGTTTGTTTTCATAGCTTGATCTAAACAGCACTTTATGTTGACACTTCTATTGCGTATTTAATGAACTCATATCAAATATGCATGGCAAATAAATACTATGTTCCTGGTAAACCTTTATTCTTTCCCCACTCTCTTGATCTTCTCAAGTGAAGTAACACACTTTTCACAATCTATTTCTTCTCTCATAAAAATGGATATCACAACATTGTAACTAAATCTTATTTCAATAGTTTTGCAAGACAGGAAAGAGAATTCTAGATCATTGTAAGTGCAGACTGCTGCTATTTTAAAATGCAGCTCTGAAGTCTACCTCAGTTTGCCTCTGAGCAACCAGTCTATTGAGAAGTATCCTTCTGACAAAAAGGATTAAGCCTTCCTGAAAGTCCTTAATCTGCTGCCCATACGGAAAAGCACTGTGGCAATGCATATGATGCTGCCAATAAGAATCAGAGCTGCCAGTGATGGCTGCTGTTAGCCCTCTATGTGTAAATGCATACAGAAAATGGAGCCGCAGTGTGGCTCCACGTTTGGACATAGGAGCATGGTATTGTTAATTTCACCCAACAAAAAAGTGAGGAATAATATTAAAATAATCAGGGTTGTTGGGTGTGCCTTCACTGTCCATGAGGTTGATACAAAGCAGTAGTACAAGTGACTTAAGTTTCAGAGATTACAAAGGGTCATATAATTGACAGGTTCCTAAATCTCCTGCCTAAGCCATTAGTTAAAACATAAATAAAAGCTAAGTAGTGGAGAGAGAGATGAATCCGTCAGTATATTGCTTCTTGATTTCTGGCAAAGGCATATTTAGATTGTGATACTGCCATGAGCATCACTTTCACAGAGGGAGCAGAGGGTGGCAATCTGCTCCCCAGGTTTTTAGAACTGTCATGTGGTTCAGCAAAACAGAGAGCAAGACAGTGATTTCTTCCTTTTTTGCAGATAAATATGAAGACAGAAACTGCTATGCAGTGTTTGCCTTGCCCAGAGAAGGAATGTGTGATCTATAAGGGTTTTCCCGGTAATTAAATTTGGTAAAGGATACGAATCCCTTTATTTATACTGGGTAACTTTGAGACCAGAAATAACAAATGTTTGATTCTTTAGCTCAATGGACTTTGAAATAAATGCTTATTTTTGTTCATCTCCAGCTTTGGGTATTTTTTGAAATTCAGCTTTAAAGCCAGCCTTCCTTGTAATTCACTATGGGATGTCTTTATACACCACTGACAGTAATACAACTCATTTTGGGTGATTAACTTAACCCCCAGTATTGCAAGTGTCATGCTGCATTAGCATATCTTTCAAGGAATAGTTGCAGTGTGAGAAAATTGCCTGTAGGATTATTTGCAACTAGGAACCTGTGAAATGTAAAATAAAATTGAAGACTATAAAGTAAAACATCAAAGCCACCTAAAATATTAATAGCCAGCACTCTAAAAAGTAATTTAGAAGATTGCATGAGGTAGTGAAAATTACTAATTTAAAAACAGAGTTAAAAAAAGGCAGGAGTTTTAGAACAAACAACAGACAATATAAATTCATTTTGTTCACACTACAAAAGGAGTTCAAGAGATATTGAAACCCTAATAGTTGAGAGGGTCCAAAGTTCATTATTTGGCCATTCTGAACTAAGAAAAACAAGGAAAGCAAAACTGGCATTTCCCCTACTTGAAAATCGAAAGGAAAATATAAGTTACCCTTAGGAAAATATTGTGGTAGATCCAAAGAGCATTTTCAATTCTCCCTGGAAATTTTGTTTCATTGAGACATTTGTTTTTGAACTTGCTCTGTGGTATTCATCTGTGGCTCAGAGGTCATTTGATTGGCTATTTCTTAGGCAATTTTCATGTTCAAAGCCAATTCTTGACTATTCTCATTCTTGGTCGGTTTTTGTTTTGAGAGGAAAAGTATCAAATTACGTGTTGAATGTATCTCCTTTTCTTAGAGGATAGAATTGGTTTTTAAGGTATAATACATGTATTTTGAAGTCAAGCACACCTGGGTTCAAGTCTTGTGCCTGCTACTTCCCAGCTATGTGACCTCGGGCAAATTGTTTAACAACTTAAACCTTAGTTTTCTCATCTGTAAATAGGTCATAATATCTACTTCAATGTGTTATCCAAGATTCCATAAGATAATGCCCATAAAAGTTTCAACATATTGCTTGGCAAATAGCAACACCCAATATATTTTAGTTATGTTATGATTCATCGTTCAATCTGATATTTCAGAGGTGGTCAACAAGGCCCAGCAAGATAGCATGGAGCTCTGTGTGCAGGTTGTGACATGGCAGATGAGGAGGGGGGCTTTTATGGTCCCTTTCACACTAGGAGAAAGGTTCTCTGCTTACATTAGTAAAGGTAGAAAGGGGCTGTGGCAGAGAAGAGATGGGAAGTGGGAGAAGGGGAGAACTGCATTTCTTGCCTCTAGGGAGTGGTGGCTCAGCGCTTCTGCTGGAGTGCCTACATGGGTTGGGATGCCTACCTAATGGAGAAAAACTAAGTTAAAACTGGGCATTTAAGTAAAAACACTGTGTTTCCAAATATCTCAAGATCTCTAGTAAAGTGCAAACTGTACCCAGGATTAGAAGAGTGAAGTTAAAGCAAGATTGGCGCAACTAACATGCATAGTAAAGAAAAGAAAAAAATAATAAGAACAATAAAAAGAAGGAAGGAAAGGCAGAAAAAAGAAAGAAATTGCACACAATAGACAGGTTAAAAAAGAAACAAAAGAAATAACAACTTAGAATAAGGATGTTGAAGAAAATAATGAAAATGATGACACCATTTTATTAAAACTGACTGCATGTCAGGCTTTATCCCAGGCATTTTAGTTATGGTATTTTTTTTTTTTAACTCTTGAGTCTTGAACAAAGATCTTGTTATTTCCTATTATTTCCATTTTACAAGTGGAGAAATAGTTTTGGGAAAGTTATGTTTGTCCAAGATACATAGTATTTACAAAGCCAGGAGTTCAGAAAATATGAGTTAAATGTTTTGTAAACCATTGGCATCAAATGAGATCATGTTATATGACTTGAAGAAACCAGAATATGATATAGGAAAAAATACTGTGAAAGCCACTGTGAAAGTTGTACTTAAATCATATAAAAGCTATCAAATTATGATGGTTATTATATATGTAGTATTTTATGGCAGTTCACTGTTGTTGTAAAACATTATATATGTATCATTTTATTCATATCATGTATAGCATGCATTTATGCACAATGAAAACATATCTTTGTCTTAATTATTATGCATACAGTCAGTATATTTTAATATTAACTGAGCATTATTAGAAGCATACCACTTAAAATTTGCCGAGTAATGAATAAGACAGATAACACAATGCCTTCCTTTGTATTTAGGTGTGAACATCTAGTCCTTAGCAGGTTGTATTCTGTATTCAGCATTGTGCTAGGACTTTATGTAAATAATAAAAGAAAATGTGATCCAGTTTGTCATTGAGCTCATAGTTCAGCTAGGGATCATGAGATACGCGAAACAATATAATATAACATTATTACAAAAGCAAATAATTATAATAAATGATGTGGCTCAATCTGTGCTATAAGAATTCAGAAACAAGTCGTTGTGACTGGAGTATTCGGGAAGAACACTAATAAATGCTGGTAACTAATTTGTAAGACGTTATATAAATACAACAATAAGAGTACTAAAAGAAGACACTGGGGAAATCCTTTTATATTTATAGAATTAGGAGGAGTTTAACCATAATTAAAAATTTAGAAGTCAAAAAATGAAACATTTTACTATACAAAAATAAATATCTACTGGGTAAAAACGCTTTAAGCAAGGCTATAATTAAATGATCAAATAAATGCTCAATTCAACCAATATATGAGACAAATGGGTCACTCTATTAACTACACAGAGAGCTCATAGGAAATTTTAAGAGTGGTACACATAATCCCCTCTCAAAATGAAGCCAGGATATGAATTGACAGCTAACTAAAAAGCACATATAAATTGTTCTTAAGCATATGAAGCTTCACTTAATCTCACTCATAATAAGAAAAATGCAAATTCAAACTACATTGAAATAGCGTTTTTCAATCATCTAAGCCAGGAGTGGACCCCCAAATAAACTACATGGACTAGTCAGGAAGACTGGTTCCCCAAAATAATTTTGGTTTTATCTCATACAAAAAGCAGAAATAAATGCTGAGTTGTAAGTGATAAAAAAATTAACTACCTAGTATAAGTGCTAAAACTATACTATGTCCATTTCATCTTGATATGAGTGCTTCTAATGAAGAGGTTATATACTCAGGAAATATTCAGAAGAGTTTGTGTACTCAAATATGTTTTAAGACTTTTACTTTCTGTCAAAATGGAGTAACACGGCATGATATTTACTCCCTGACTTGAAATAACTAAAAACAGTGGACAAAATATACTAAAGCAGAGTTTTCAAGACATTGAACTTTAGAGAATGAAGGATGGTGATCCTGAAGTCAGAAAACAAAGTAAGCCCTAAAATTGTCCCGGTTTATTGCCTTAAAGGATTTTCAGACTGCAAGTATATAAAGAGGGAAGTGCCCAGATGACTTCCTAGGGCTTCCTAAGAGAAGGAGCTGAGATTTTAGGGAGATGACCATAGCTAGAGTTCCCATTGCAGAGTACTGGAAAGAAGGGAGGTATACAACAAAACAGAAAACAAAACCTCCAGGTATCTGCAAGGGTTCCTCCTCAAGTAATCAGCAAAGCACTGCTCCGACAATACGTCTGAGGAAATTACTGGAGGCCAGGAATCTTAAGAACTACCTCATAGAATTGAGAGCAGCCTTATTCAGAGCTCACACAGGGCTAAGGATATTGCTTATTCTCCAGCCAGACTGGGAAATCATGTAATTTACAGTGAATTGGGTAAATACTCAGAAGCGTCTTGCCTCAATAGAGGGGAAAAATTAAACATAGACTACTGTTTTTCTTCAGCCTAACAAATCTTAAAAGCAAGACCCAAAAGAATCAAACCATTTCCAAGTTATTTAACAGAGTCCCAGAACAATGTTCAAGAATTTTAGAGGAATATAAAATATCCAATATCCCACAATGTATGATTCAAAATTTCTGGCATGCAATCAACAAATTAGTAGGCATGAAAAGAAGCAAGAAAATGAAATTCATAATAAGGAGAAAAATTAATCAATTGAAACCAACTCAGATCTAAAACAGATGTTAGACTTAATAGACAAAGACATTAAAAGAGTTATTATAACTGTACTCCATATATTCAAAATCTAAAGAAAAGACTGAAAATGTTAAATAGAGACATGAGGAATTTAAAAAAAGACCAAAATCAAACTTCTAGAGATTAAAATTATAATGTTTGAGATTAAAAATACACTGAGTGGAATTAATGGTAGATTAGATATTGCAGAAGAAAAGTTTGCTAAACTTTAAGATTGAGTAGTAGAAAATATGCAAAATAAAAAACAGAGGGGGAAAAGACTTAAGCAATACAACAACATATGTTTGCTTGCTGTTTGTATGTCTTCTTTTGAGAAGTGCATATTCATGTCCTTTGCTCACTTTTTAATGGAGTTATTTTTTTTCTCATTGATTTGTTTAAGTTTCTTATAGATTCTGGACATTAGTCCCTTGTCAGATGCCTAGTCTGTAAATATTCTCTGCCATTTTGTAGGTTGTCTGTTTACTCTGTTGATTGTTTCTTTTACTATGCAGAAGCTTTTTAGTTACTTAAGTCCAATTTGTTAATTTTTGTTTTTGTAGCGTTTGCTTTTGAGGTCTCAGTCATAAATTCTTTGCCCAGGCTCATGTCTTGGGGAGGTTTTTGCTGGGTTTTCTTTTGGGATTTTTATAGTTTGAGAATTTACCTTTAATTCTTTAATCCATCTTGAGTTAAATTTTATATAGGGTGAGAGGTAGGGGTCAGGTTTCATTCTTCTGCATATGGCTAGCTCGACATCACTAATAAAAAAGCAAACTAAAACTGCAATGAGATATCACCTCACACCCATCGGAATGGCTATTACTAAAAAGTAAAAAAATAACAAATGTTGGCGAGGATGCAGAGGAAAGAGAATGCTTATACACTATTTGTGGGAATGTAAATTAGTTCAACACCCTGTGGATGGAAAACTGTATGGAGATTCCACAAAGAACCAAAAATAGAACTACCATTCCACCCAGCAATTCCAGTATTAAGAATTTACATTAAAAAATGTTTTGTATCTTAAAAAGAATACAAAGACCATCAGATACACACACACACACACACACACACACTTTCTAATATGTGTGTAATTGGAATCCCCAAAGGAGTGGGGATAGAAATGTTTGAAAAAACAACAGAAAACTATAAACCCACAGATGGACCGAAGAAGCTCAATAGACACCAAATTGAAAACTATACACAGGCACAAAATAATTTATTTACTCAAAATGAATGATACAATGGAAATCTTAAAAGGAGATAAAAAGACATGTTGTCTACGGAGGACTGAAAATGAGAATGGCAGATTTCTTGCTAGAAACAATGCAAGTGAGAAGACAGTGGAGCAGCAGTTTCATAGTACTGAAATAAGAAAAACTGTCAACATGGAATTCTGTAACCAGATGAGTTTCCATTTCAGCTTCAAGATGGAAAGGCCTGGAAAAAGCACTGCAACAAGGAAAATGCTGGACAAACTGCAAATTAATGACTTTTCTTGAACTTATCAGAGAGTTGCAATGGGAAATCTTGGGATAGTGAGGCATCTGAGAGAGAAACAGGATCCAAGCATTTGCTTACCGAGGCAGACACCACTGGCTACTATAAAAGCCGGTGAGAAGACAGAACTAAAAATCGCTAAAAATAGAATGTGTGGGCTGGTATGAGAGTGCAAAGCCTCTGGAGACTTCAGAAATAATAACATTTTCATATTCTAACATTCTTTTAGAAAAACCTTGACGCACAAGGCTCCAATGGGATGATGGGAAAAAATGCTGTGATATATTTTCTCATGGTGCTTGATGCAGGAAGGGAAGAGCAGCTACCAAAACATTACCCCTAATTATTTTTTCTGTCTCCCTTTCAGATCAAATGCCTTAATCTTTGAGGGTGAGTGGTGGTGGTGAAGAGTAACAAAACGACATTGCTTTAGGGCACTGGTAGAAACCCACTGCAATTTGGGGAATGAAATTTTTATAAAAGCACTACCCTTGAGGAGGAGCAAGAATAAGTTTCAGGCTCAATACTACAGCAAGAAGAGAGGCAAGAGCATTTGTGAAGGACACTGCTTTGTTGGACTCACAGGCACTGTAGTAGCCTAAGATTGAGACTTATTTAAAACAGTAGAGAATACCTCCTTTTCCTCCTCGGCCACTAGGCTAACAGCTGTTGAATAAAGGTAACAGTGGAGTACAGTTGGAAGATCTGCAACTGCTCTGAGGAGCAGTGCAGTGGAAAAATACCAAAGGGGAAGCAAACATTTAAAAAATTACCTTAGTCAACCATCCCACACCCTCAGCTCAAGATACTACTAGAGGAATTTGAAGCCTGTGGTGAACTGAGGCTAGCCATAGCAACAACAAATCTCAAACAGAGCCCAACTCTGGACTAGATCAAAGTAAACCCCTCACTAATGGGCTACCAGAAAAAGAGGTGTGTTCTTACCCAAGCATAGAAATACTTACCTCAGTCTGTGCTGTCCTATGCAAGATGTCTGGTTTTCAACAAAAAATTATAAGGCATATAAAATGGCAAGGAAAAATATATTCTGAAGGAGATAAGGTGATCATCAAAAGTAGACTCAGATATGACACTATTGTTGGAACTATTTGACAGAAAATTTATAATAACCGTGATTAATACCTTAAAAGCCCTAATGGAAAATTTAGATTGCATGTAAGATCAGATGAGTAGTTTCAGCAGAGAGACAAACTAGGAAGTCTTAAATAGAAATGCTAGAAATGAAAAACATGGTAACACAGATGAAGAATGTTTTTCATGGAATCATTCGTAGATTTGACTTAGCCACATAAAGAATCAGTGAATTGAAGAGAGGCCAGTAGACTGCACAAAGTAAAACATAACATGCAAAGAGTGGAGGCGGGTGGCGGCAGGGTGAAGAAAGAAAAGAAAAACAGAACACAGTCTTCAGGAGCTGTGGGAGAACATTGAGTGGTTTAATATGGCCATAGTTGAATTTCTTTCAGGAGAACAGGAATGGGTGGTAGAAATATTTGAAGAAATAAAAGCTGAAATTTTCTAAAATGATTG
The DNA here is from genome assembly GCF_003255815.1 of Theropithecus gelada. Classification (NCBI taxonomy): domain Eukaryota; kingdom Metazoa; phylum Chordata; class Mammalia; order Primates; family Cercopithecidae; genus Theropithecus; species Theropithecus gelada. Next base: position 110,162,098 of record NC_037668.1, read on the forward strand.
AGAGATATAAGCAAATTAGTCCAAAAAAATGAGAGAACACCAAGCAGAATCAATACCATGTAAACCACACCTAGAAATTTTATATTTAGACTGCTGAAAGTGAAATATTAAGAGATGATTTTGAAGGTAGCCAGAGGAAAGATACATTACCTATGAAGGAACAAGATGCTAATTACAGCGACTTACCAGAAACCATGTGATCAAGAAGACAAGTGAGGAGCACCTTTAGAATGATGAAAGAAAATCGAAAACAAAAACAAAATCTGTCAAGCTAGGATTCTATGCCTAGTAAAAATATTCTCTAAAAGCGGAGTAGAAGCAATACTTTCTCAGACACAGAAAAATGGAGAGAATTCATTCTTGGCAGCCCCACTTTACATAGCATTTTAAGGGAGTTTTTTTTTTTTTTTTTTTTCAGGCATAAGTACTATAATCTTTATCAGAAGAAATAAAGAGTGTAGAAAACTAAATAAAGTTAAAATGCAATTTATATTTTCTTAGAATTTAATAGCTCTAAAAGATACTGTTAAATCAAAAATACCAAAAACATTATGTATGCTTAGAGTATATTGGAAAACCCTATGGCAACCACTAAGAATTTTAAAAGGTACAAATAATAATTTAATATAAGAGGCAAAATGAAATCATTAAAATTGATCAACTAACCCAAAAGAAAGCAGAAAAGAGAAACAAATAAAAATATTATTGAGACGTTCCACTCCTAGGTATTTATCAAAGCAAAATGAAAACATGTTTATTGAAATATTTGTATGTAAAGGTTCATAGACGTTTTATTTGTAATTATAAAAACCGGGAAACAACCTGAATATCCACCACAGATTACTGGATAAGCAAATTGTGGAATATTTTTTCAGCAGTCAAGAGGAAGCCATAATTGATATATAACAATTTAAATGGATCTCAAAATAATCATAATGAGTGAAAAAGTTGGTCAGAAAGGGATATGTTTTTATTTGCATAAAATTCTAGATGAGGCAAACTAATCTGTAGTGACAAAAAAGTAAATTGATGGTTGCCTAGAAATAGGGGCTGGATGGGTAGGGTTTGGGAGATGGCAATGTGACAGGAGGAAGTTTTGGGGGTGTTGGATGAGTTTATCTTGATGTGATGGTTTCATGAGTGTGTGTATATATGAACATCAAACTGTAGTCATTAAATAGGTGCAATTTGTTGTATGTGAATCGTACCTTAATAAAGCTGTTGGGAAAATATTTTTAAAGCAGACATTTATTATATAGCACCTCCTTGTTTGAAACAAGTGTATTTTTCATTTCCTTACAACTTTACTGTGCTTCCATAAATGTGTTCTCCTATTAACACTTTTTGGAATCAGGATCAGAATATCATGGCTACCTTCTGTTATACAAAAGTTGTGGCCCCAGAATATTAATAGATTTGTGTTACATCATATGCTACTTAGTAGTATCACAAAGTCCAACATTCTGACCCTTAATTTCCATCTTGTTTTCTTCCCACTAAGTCATTATATGGTGAACAGCTCACCAAATCCTTTTCCTTTTCTTCTGTGCACACTTTATTTTCCATCCTCCCTTGCAGTTAGATGTGGCCATGTGACTGAGTTCTAGCTAATGGCATATAAACTGAAGTGATAGGTACCACTTTCAGACCTGGCCCATAAACACCTGTTGTACCCTTCTTGTCTTTCCTCATTGTCTGGCTGAGTGAGGACTCTGCTAAGACCTTATAAAATGGCAGAGCCACAATGTAAAAATGTCTTTATATATTGAAATGTGAAAAGCTGCCTGTTTAGCTACACAACTAAACTGTTGTGTAGTCATGATTTAATTTTATTGGAACAAGACATGAAATTTGGTGAATAGTTTGCGACAGCATTCATATTACCATAACTAATATCATTGTTAATTTTTACGGCATTAATGGTGGTGATAAAGGTGACCCTTAAGATGGCAATGTCTTTTCCAAAGTGTCTTTTTTGAGCTCTTTTTATACATGTTACTCTGGTGTCAGACTCACAATAGATAATAAATGCTTTTTAAGTTTATTGACTTGTTTTTTTCCTTTCCTTTTTGGAATACAGCAACAAAAAAGAGACTATCCTATTATTTCTTTCAATTAGCATTTCATTCTGATAAAATTAAAAGTAAATTTTAGAAGTTTTGTCAATACAATTGTCTTACAGTAGCTTTCTCTATTATCTGCAAGAATAAAAATATAACATTGGGATTGAGGGAAATAATTACTATTGAAATAGAGCGTATATAAGGATTTGTAGTTACTTGCAGAAAACTTATTCACACTTTTGATCAAAATTCCATTATACAATTCTGAATTATGTTTTCAAAAACAAATTACAAAACAAAATATTCTTCTTCACTGCAAAATCATCTTGTAAAAGGATTATTTTCATGAATAGTGATATTTCATTTCAATTTGTGGGTGTTATTTCTAAAGAAACTATTAACTGGCTCTACTTCTCTGCAGGATTTACTGAAACAAACCCGACTGCATGAATATAGAAGAAATGTAGTTGTTTGGTTTTACTGTCCAACTAACTGGTAATTGCAAAAAGTCCATCCCATGGCATTCTATTTTTGTGACATCACCTCCACCAGACACTTGCTCTACCTCGCATGTGGTATAGCCACAGCTTCTAAATTCAACACACACCTCAGAGGAGGAAAAAAGGAGGCTTTTATCAAATTGCAAGAAATAGCCTTTCTAGAGAAATTACTTCAATCATAGAAGAATTGCTATTGCTTTAAGGAATGAAAAAGGAATGTATGTGGATAGTTGGGTCTGGAGTTTAGAGAGGGAGGTGTGAAATGGCCGCTCAAAGATGGAGATAAAGCCCCTCTTTGGCAGCAAATTGTTGAATGGAGTCCTTGCTTGACAAGTTACAGATGGGCTCTGAAAAAAATGCAAGCTAATTCAGTTCAGAGGGTAGTATTACCTGGGGCTATGCACTTTACACACTGAGATCACAGATGTTCAATGAACATCAAGATATTCTTGATGAAGCTCTGTCCTATGACTTTATTTGCTTATTTATTAGATATAACTATTCACTAGAGAAGTAGACACATGTTTGGTAACTAGTAAACTCATTTCATAAATACTTAAAATAAAATCTTTATTCAAAGAGTGGAGAGCTTAATAGCTCAAATAGATTGGGAATACCCCAAAGAGAGGTTGAAGAGAAAGCCTTAAGGCAGTTCATAGGTCACAGACCTTCAGAGGAGTGAGGAGTCACTCAAAAATCCTCCTCTATACCTTATTCAAAATATATCAATGGACTTAATGTGAATAAGTCAACTCCATTCCTTTTCCCTGGAAGATCATAAATAGAAAATCAAAGAGCTAAAATCAGAGGGCTAAAAAGGACTTACAGAAGCCACAGAGTTCACCAGTTTGCCTCCCAGCATAGGATGGCGTCTAAGTCTAACAAGACAGGTGATGAATATTCTTAAAGGCAGCCGATGGTTCACCCTGTTCAAATGGATGTCCAACTACTGTTTATTAGAAGAAAGAACCTTTAAAAAAACTAATACTAATGGCAAAACCCTTCTAACTTAAACATGTGTGAAATATCAGAAGCCACCAATATTCTCATAGAGTGTTAGATTTCTTGGACTCCTCACCAACCCTAGGCAGTGTCATTTAGAATTATAAGTTTTGAATCACTTATCTGTGGACTAATGGGACAGATATTTTTTTAAAAAACACTTTTGGCCTTTACTTTTCTCCCCATTCACAAGCAGTTGGAACTAGGTTTAACAATGTTTTCCTGTGTCCTTTTCCGCTCTGCTATAGTTTGGGTATTTATCCCCTCCAAATATCATGTTGACATTTAATCCCCAGTGTCATGGTGTTAGGAAGTGGGGCCTAGTGGGAGGTGTTTGGGTTGTGGAGGGTGATGCCTCATGAACGGCCTGGTGGTATTCTGGCGGCAGTGAGTGAGTTCTCACTCTCATGAGAATCAGTTGGTTCTTGAGGACATAAATTAGTTTCCCCAAGAGTGGGTTGTTATAAGGCCAGGACACCTCCGGGGTTGGGCCCCTGCTTGCATGTGATCACTTTTCCTTTGACTTTCTCTCTCATGTTCTGATGCAGCACAAAAACCGTCATTAAAAGACAGAAGCCAGTGCCATGCTCCTTGTACAATCATCAGAACTATCAGCTAAAGAAACCTCCTTTCTTTATAAATTACCCAGACTCCACTGTTCCTTTATAGCAACACAAAATGGACTAAGACATTTTCCCTCTGTCTTATTCCCGGGGTCATGATTTGCAACTAGAAAAATCTGGTGTAATAGAGAGAACTCTGGACAAGAGTCAGGAGTCTCAGATTCTAGTGTTACTTGCGTGATGTACTTTGAGGCCTTGGACAATTCATCTGGCTTCTCTGAGAGTCACTTTAATTCTATCAAATGCCATTTGTTGAATACCTATTATGTGCCAGTCCCTTTACAAGCATGCTGTTATTTAATCCCACAACCCTTTCAGATATTTAGTAACTTGTCCAATGTCACCAGGTGGGCCCATGGCACTGTGGGATATGAATACTTGCTTTACTTCTCAGGGTATCCCCCAACCCTACTGTTAGTCTGGGAATGAAAGGTACTATGTTAGGGGCATCTGGGAAGACAAATTTTTGCCTTTGACTAATGCCATTTCTAGCATGAATCAAAATCATCAAAAACAAGGAAACAACTTTTTTCCCTATCTAAACCCCCAGATACAGAAGACTGTGGTCTACTGAGAACCAGATTTCGGTGTTTGGGGACACTAACCTATTGTCAGTGATATAAAAGGAGTTGTAGAAAAATGTTAACTGCTTTCTGGTTTTACTATGTTTAAATTCTGACACCTTAGCCGTCTTATTGATAGCAAATAGGCATTATAATCTGTTCCAGGATTATTGTCAGCAGTGGACAATAGTTGAGGTGAGTGGTCCTCAGTTGATGGCAATTTTACACCCCTCCTCACCGCTGCAATATTTGGCAATGTTTGGAGACATTTTGATTGTCACATCTGTGGACTGGGTGCTCTATTAACATCTGGTGGGCAGAAATCAGGGATGCTATTAAACATCTTACAATGTGCAAAACAGCCCCTACAACAAAGAATTATCTGGTCCAAAAATGTCAATAATGCTGAGAGAAGAAATTCTGGCTTAGTTTAAAAACATCTCTTTAATGCCACCTTTGTGCCAGACAGTCTGCTAGTTGTTGGGGATGTGAAATGAATAGGACATGATCTGTGTTCCTGGGAGATGTCTGTCTATAGGAGGAGCGAGTCAGCAGTTTCAAGGTAGTGTGGTAGACGCTCTGCGGAGGCTCATGTAGCAAATCACTGATGGGCCAGTGAACCCTTATTGGAGAGTCAGGGAAAATATCTTGGAAGTGATTTGGCCAAGTGGAAGGAGATGGAGGTAGGTGAAGAGTGATGGTGCTTCAGGCAGAGGAAATACCATAACCAGTCTCAAAGCTGTAAAATAGCATAGTCAATTAGTCATTACAGAAGACTAGAGAGGGGAGCATAGAGAACCAGAAGATAAACCTGGAGGTATAGGTATAGGCCAGGACACAGGGGCACTTATTATGGGGAGGATTTTGGATGTTGTCACTGGCATGTTATCAGATCTTAACCTTTCTGATGGTCCTTTTGTTTTTTACACGTGAGTAATTCAAGAATGAGCTTGCAGGAGATGAACAAAAGCTTCAGGTAGGGACTGCTATGAACAGAACTGGGAGCAGAGTGGTAGACCACTGAAAAGGGAACCAAAGAGGGAAATAAAGGCCCTTTGACAACCCCGCTCAGCTGTGTTTTCTCTCAGTGATGCATTCTGATGAGCCATCCTTCTGCCCAGAAGAGTGATCATTTCTAAGGTTTCAACAGCTATGTCTGTAGTTTAGATTTTGATGCCCAGACCCACTTTAATTCAGGTCAAAGGTTGACCTGAGATTAGGACAGGAAGATTAGACAACCGGAAGATTAGCTGGCAGAGTTTTAGGGTCATACAAAGCGATGTCTGACACTGTAGCTGTCAAACCATTCAAGAGACTACTTATTTTTCTACTTATTTGGTCTGAAATAACTAATTATACAGTGTGATAAAGGAGATTTATACATTTTTTTCTCCCAGCAGTATTGTGCTGAAGGCACAATTTCCATTTGTGACCATAGCCCTTCCCAATCCAGTACAATTTATTATTATTGCATTACTTCCTTCATATGCTGACAAGGGTCACATAGTGCTGATACATTTATTGTCTGAACTAGCTTTTCCTCAATGCTAACTTGGGCTACAAAGTTCCAACATTATTTAATCTTGTCACTAGTTGCAAAGTCATTCTCCCTTAGTGGTGGTGTTTTGGGGCAGCTTTATTCCATAAAAGAGAATAAGAATAAAAAATTGAAAATGGGTATTTGGGAGTTCATGTAGCAAAGAAGTGGAAGGCCACGTGAACTCTTTCACAGACATAACAGCAGCAGTAATGTTGAGAGGTCTGTGGTCAGTACATCAGTTGGTGTTCATTTGGTATTCATGTTCATCCTCAGGTACAGAGGCTCTTCCCAGGCTAAGCAGGGATGTGCATAGTGAAAAGGAATTGTACAATGTCAAGCTTGTCTACATCTTCCCCAATGATTCTACAGCCATTTGTATTTTCCCAAATATAACAGTGCTGTGCCAGTCTGGATTCAAAGCTGGTAAAGAAAATAAGATTGCCTTCTGGTCTGAAAATATAAATTAATAACATATTTTTAAAGAATGAAAGAAACAGAGGAAGGAACAAAGTCTCCAGCCTTCATCTCAGCTTCTCAGAATTCTGAGAAGCCCCAGTTCTGGGCCTGCATTTCTGCTTTCCCATCCATCCTAAGCTGCTGTTCTCATTGCCGTCTTCTGTTGTATGTTGAGAGAGCATTTTTCTTCCTCTTGGAATTTCCCTAAGTATCTAAATTACGACTGAATAGGAACCAACTTTCAGGATAGTGGATCGAGCCTATGTAGCTAATATTTGTTGTCAATTGGGCTTGTTTCCTAATTTCAGTCTCTTTGGGTTAGAGAGGTATAGGAGATTCCTCCACACATATAAATCCCTTTCTGCGAGTATCTTCCAAACTTTTCTGGGTCTCCAGAAATAATGAGCACATATAATGGTGTGTCTGAAAAGAGAAAGGACTGGTTTACCACGAAAGGTGCTCTAGCTCAAGTGCTATTTAGAGAAGGTCCTACTGCACTTTTTACTGTGTAAACACTGAGTCAAATGAATTTATTTCTGGGGTTAACATTTATTGCCTGAAATCTATCATATGCAAAATAATTCCATTTGAGACCATATTTTAGATTTCCTGTTAGCAGTTTAAACAAATAATTTCCAGATTATTTTTCTAGCACTATATTTTAAGAAACAAATTTTCTTTATCATCTTTCAATGGATATATTGTGTTAGACAATACTTGATTTGTAAGACAGGGGTAAGTTACTTCCTATATCATTGTACTTTTCTTCTTTGGATATAGGATCAAAGTAAAATCCCTTAATTTTTAAGACTGATTAGTGCCATTAGAATTTATTCAGTTAGCTTCCAGGTTACTATTTTTGTTAATATGAATTTTTGCAAATCTAGTGGCCTGTAAACAACTAATTATACAGTGTGACAAAGGAGAATTATACATTTCTCACCCAAAAGTGTTGTGCTGAAGTCACAATTTTCATTTTATTTTTCACAGTGTAAAAATTAAAGGCAGATTTTAGGACAAATAATTGTCTCAACTTCATGTAGCTCTCTTCTATGTTCCTGGCTCTCATTCCATGTGGGAGATGATGGGGTTTCAGTAGGACAGTTCTTTTGTTTAATTTGATATCCTGGCGTTCTAATGTTTTCATCATGACATCTAGTCGTCCCAGATCTCTTTATGCTGTTTTCTGGGAGTGACAGAGTCAAAAAAACATGCCTCTTTAAGCTGTCATTCTGCTTAACTCCTCCTCTGCAATTACATTTGCATGCATAATACATCATAACAAATGAGACGTTACAAAGACACACGATAGAAATTATGTGAGCTTGTGGCAAGAGATAAAACTGATGTGATAGAAGAGAAGGAGATTGCAGGGTGAAGGAAGGAGGAGAAGGAAAACTAATGAATGAAAACCAGTACAGAAAATGGCAACTGAAATATATCTTCTCATCTTTTTAAGGCCAGTGATCAATTGCAGAAAAGTAAATGAAAAGGGAAAATGCACAGTTTTGTTCCTATGTCAGTCAGCTAAGAGATTAAAATTAAACAGTGTATTTGATTCTAGAGGGAAAGATATTCATTGGGTTTTTGGCAGTAAAAGTGACTGTGACTGAGAAAAACCCTTTATTTCACATGTTAATTTAAAAAACTAAAATGATATTGGGGTTGTAATTCAGGCTTATTGGAAGTGTTTTCTATTAGACTGGAAACAATCTTCTTGACTGAATGGACCTAGACTGAGATTACAGCTATAGCTATAAACACCACAGCCACTGTTTTGCTCCTACTTTATAATGACTGGATTAAAGTGTTTTTCTTATGTGATGGTATGTCTTCTGGCCTCCTGACACTCAAAATTGGCCAATTTAGAAGCACTGGTACCTGACGGTCATTGAAAGGCCGTTGTCCCTGAAGTGCTATTAGTTCATGTCATACCTTGGCCAATAACTGAGGCAATGACCAGCTCCGTCTCTAAAAGGTTTGAATAGCCACTTTCAAGATGGCAAGGATCAGCCAATATCCACTGATGATTTTAAATGTTTTGCTTGGTCTGACAAAAGCAGGAGAAATAGGAATTGGACTCATAGTCCTCTCCGTTTTTTTGTCTCTTTTTTTTGGGGTCTCTTTCCATTTTTCTTACTCATTTGCTATCTATTTTCTACAAATCCATAAGGGAAACAATAAATTTTCAGTAACGTGGAAGTTGGATTAAGTTCAGGAGGAGCCCAAAATATTAGAGTGGTTACAATCGATGCTATAAATCTTTTCTTTCTGTCCTGCTCTCTTAGGGTTTTATTTCTTTCACTTCCTCTCAGTCCTATTACTTCTCTCATCTCAGTCCAGGCGTCCCACTCTGCAAGGAGGAATGTAACAGATTGCTTCAGTGAAGCATTTGCCATTCTCCAGGTTTTTCCTCATCATTCTCTTGCAGCCTTTTTTCCAGTGCTCCTGACAATGTGGAAGAGCTCCCCAGCCAATCATTTTCTGGCATTCCTTTGGTGCCATGGCGGGATCCGAGGAAGCCCATCAGCCTCTGCTAGGCTGATAACCATCATTGCTTCTAATGTGTGCTTCGGAATTTCTCATCACAGCACGCATCTGTTGGGAAGATAAAAGGAGAGATTTACAAATATATAACCAGCAGATGTATGAAGGCTGTTGAGGCAAAGTAGAGTAAGAAAGAAGCATATCCACATTTTCTTGGGGTAAGAGAAGATAAATAGGCTGGCTTTTGTATGATTGGGTCATTACTAACACCTGGAGGCTGTCTCAGTCCTTGGAGAAAAACCATCGAGAATATTTGGTAACGAACACATTTGGTTCACAGAGGGGGTTATTCTGAGCCAGATTGGAAAACATTTTAAAATGGAATATTGCCTGCATAAAAGAGGCAGATATTTCAGCTTTGCTACATAACAGGAGTTCTCTAGTGGATCCTTCTACATAATGGAGCCGTATGGTAGGTCTATGGAATATCACACTCTGATGTCAGAAAAGCATACATATCCTTAGCCAAATGCTTGCATGTGCATTAGAGCATACACAGTATTATTTAATCACTTTCTCCTAGGCCCTTGTGTATTAGTACCACAGTCCCAATTGCACAAGGAACCTCACTTAAAACCAGTGGGGTTTCTGAATACTAATGGAGAGTTTTCATAACTGTAGTCTCCTAAATATTGTTGGAGCCTGTCTTCTGTTACTCTTTAGTATTCTCTTTTTTACCCCTCAAATTTCCTACATGAAAAACATGGGAAATTTTGGAAACTGTTAGAACAAACATCAAAATAATTTTATATGTAATTGAGGCTTTCTGCTGACCTTAACTGATAGACATTATTGTCTCTCCTGATAAAGCATATTTTATTGGTGGATTTATTTAGCGGGTATGTTAGAAGCTATAATTTTGAAGGAAGGGAGAAAGGATAGATCATAAGGCAGGGGGGAAGAAAACAAATGCCAAGAAATTAATTACCTAGCCTTTGCTTGACACCAAGAAAACCATTGTGTAGTGATTTCTCACCAAGGGCTCAAACTTCTAAAAAAACTATGTACATAACCAAGAGAAGCTCTGTGGGTCACACTAAGTCATCAGGATATTGGGAGGTTGCATTAGGATGACACTGTCCGACAGAGAGGAATTGCCTGGCCTGGTAAGAGATTAAAAATTTAATACTGTAGGATATTATATCATTCCAGGCCTCTCTATTCCTCTCCACTTTCCCTTTCATGTGGCCTCATTGTTTTCTCCATTTTCTTTCTCTATGGTGAAAATTGCTTCGTTTTAAAAATTTTTAAGGAATTTCACCCTTTTTCTTTTGTAAATTGATTATCTCTCTGTGATGGATTTCTTAAAACTGAAGTTTTCCAGACTGGGCCCAGTGGCTCATGCCTGTAATCCCAGCACTTTGGGAGGCCAAGGCAGGCGGATCACGAGGTCAGGAGTTCGAGACCAGCCTGACCAACATGGTGAAACCCCGTCTCTACTAAAAATACAAAAATTAGCATGGTGATGTGTGCCTGTAATCCCAGTTACTAGGGAGGCTGAGGCAGGAGAATCTCTTGAACCTGGGTGGAGGAGGTTGCAGTGGGCCAAGATCACGCCACTGCACTCCAGCCTGGGCGACAGAACGAGACTCCATCTCAAAACAAAAAAACACAAAACAAAACAAAAGAAACAAACAAAACAAACTGAAGCTTTCCTATCTATATTCTGGCATTAAAAGAAAAAAACTAACCTGGGTGATGAATACTCTGTCTACAAAAAAGCAAAATGGCAGTGATTTTTGGAAAGGATTAAATGAATAAAGACGTGAAAATAAAAGTGTACAGAATAGTGTAAATACCAGCCTCAGACATGCTGGCTTCCTTGATTTAACATTACTTAAGTTATTTTAGGACACAGTTACCTGTCTTTAATGATTAAAAATCTTCTTTCATCTCCAGAGTGAGATAAAAAAGAGATGATATCTGTTTTTCTTCGTTGTCTAACCGGTATAAACATAATCTATATGATAAACATGTGGCGAGCAGCTGGCACATAAATAATTCAGGAATGCTGAACAGGGGGTACACTACAAAATGCCATTCCCCACATCCCACCTGACCCTCGCCCCTCCCCATCTGCACTATCCAAAGCCAGCCTGACATACACTGAGTAGGCACGTTCAACGTGGAATTTAAGAAACTCCTCAAATTCTGTTATAACTCAAGAGCAAAACAAAACCAAATAAAACAGAAAACTTGTTATTTCATTTGTAAAGTACTGTATTCCCTATTTAAGAGTCAAATTTACCCCCTCTTCTAGGGAAACGATTTTGAAATTCAGATAAAGTTGAATTTGGTGAGGATTTCTCTCTCCTGACTTACTTCATACTTCAGAGACTTTCTATGAGTCATCTTGTTTCAAGGTATTATTAAAAAAATACACTTGGTATTATACCAATTTAGTGTTCTAGAGGAAACATTTGCCCTTGAGATTCTTCTAATATGCTGCATTTGGATTCAATGAAAGAGTGTATGTTCATAACTTTTGCTATCTTATGGGATTTTGTTTGTGGTCTGTCTTATGGCAATTTGGGGATGAGAAGGGAAATGAGAATCGATATTGTATTATCGATTTCTGTTAATCATCATCGGCCTCAGTCCTTCCCCCTGTCATATCCTCATCCATACAATCTTCTCCTTTTATGGCATTTGTATATGATCACACTTTGCTTCAGAGCCCAAATGTAATCATGTGAAGGAAAAGAAAAAAAAAATGCAATTACAGAACAACTATTGGTTTTGTGGCCAAACTTGTCTTCAGTTCTTGATGCAGAAAATACAAATTGTAACAATTCTACTTTTGCCATGCATTTGATAGCTAATCACATTACTATTTTATGTGATAGATATGCCTACTTTACCTGACAGAAATGACTTTTTAATTCTTAATTTGGATACATATTTTAAACAATGAAAAGAAAATATTGAAAAGACTTAGAAGCTTTTAATATGGTAATATCTTATATGCACGCAGGCTTCCCTCTGTGTTGGTATTGGTGAGCAGATACTAACAATAACACTCAGAGAAGTTTATTATCCAATTTTGTGTGCATTCAATAGGATTATGAGGTTTTGATCATACAAATGCAGAAGAGATTTGGCAGTAACAGGAAGTAACATAGTTCTAGAAGCACAATTTCTATTTTATTAATCTGAGAGAGAACTACTTTTTCCAAATTGCTGCACAGCTTGAAGGATCTGCTCAGCTCTCTTTTTATTCCTTGCACCACTAACCTCAGAATGTTGGTGGTTTACATAAATTCACAATCCTATGAAATCTGGGGGGGGGGCTAGAAATCTTTGGATGCTATCCATACGACTAAGTTGGAGCCAATAAAATTTTTAGCTTTCTTTGTGGGTGGTCTCTGTTAGCCTTGGTTAGTGACCTGTGTAAGTTAGAAGCGATGAGGAAGACTCCAGAGATTTATTTAAGGTAAATAATTTTAATATCTCACAAATTTACTGAGACTGTCTCTAATATGCCTTTGAAATCCATGCTGAAATCCTCCTTCTATAGGAGAAGCTCTTAAAATGAGATGGCTCAGTTCCTTCAGCAACTATCTTCCTTGAAAGGACCCATTCAATTTTTAATCCTACATGACTTGAGTGCAGTGGGTGGCCAGGTTCCAGAGCTATGACCATTACAAAAAGGTGAAGGTCTGGAACTCCTCCACAGAGTTCACTAGCCCAGAGCCTGCACTGCCTCTTTCAGACTATGCCACCTTTATACAAAATACCCTGAGGATTACAGCATCTGGATGAGCCTCTGATTATCACCTGCTGTGTTCCAGTCACCGTACCTCCTTATTGAGGCAGTTGGCATCACCTCATGGCCCTCCTCTCCAGCATGACTCCTATCTGTGTCCAGGTTGTATCTCACTCAATTCTGAGTTGACAGAAAATATTGCCAATCATAGTGTTCTTTTTTATTTTTATTCTTTTTGAGATGGAGTCTCACTGTGTTGCCCAGGTGGGAGTGCAGGGTGCAATCTTGGCTCACAACCACCTCCACCTTCCAGGTTCAAGTGGTTCACCTGCCTCAGTCTCCCCAGTAGCTAGGATTACAAGTACACGTCACCACGTTCATCTAATTTTTGTATTGTTTTTTAGTAGAGATGGGGTTTCACCATGTTGGCCAGGCTGGTCTCAAATTCCTAGCCTCAAGTAATCTGCCTGCCTCGGCCTCCCAGAGTGCTGGGATTACAGGCATGGGCCACTGCACTCGGCCTGTAGTGTTCTTGTTCAATAACTATTTTATTGGGCTGATATCAGCAGGAGACTTCCACGAATTTAACTGAATCTCAAGTTTCAAGCCTTGATAATTGGGTTAGTCATGGTACCACAGGTAGAAATAGAGACTCTGTTGGGGTAGAAGGCTCTAGTAGAGCCTATGAGAAATTGTCAGCTGAGTTCCTGGATGTGAGGTAAATGTAAACATCCCACTTGAAAGGTCCCTTAGAAATTAAAAATGTAAAACTGGAAATTTCTGAAAAGTTGTGCACTTCGGATAGTGATCTGGAAGTTGCCTGATTAGTTGTCACTTCACAACAGCAGTAAGGGAAAAAAATCCCATATTTCATGCTCAGTCGTAGATTCTTTCATACGTTTTCTCCCGTTTAATCCTCTTAACAACCGAAAGGGAGGATATTATTCTTCCCATTTCACAGATTAGGAAACTAAAGCTTAAGGAATCTATGGATATAACTCAAGATACCTCAGTGGAAAGTTGTAGAAGAAACAGAGTTGAAGGTACGTAATAAGACAGGTTTAGTATAAGCAGTCATTCAACAAATACTTGGTGGTTAATTGATTTAACAGTGTTACAAAAACACAGGGAAAAGAGATTTCGAGGTGGTTTTTGATGCCAAATGCCGTGTTGTAGGGAGGAAAAAGACGAAATAGACTGAGAGGAAATAGTTTGGTATTCACAGATCACTCGTTGGTGATCCTGGAAAATGCAAGGCTCAGTAGGGTGAAGAGGATGGAAGTTAATCACATGACACAGGAAAACCACAGCTTGGAGAAATATGGCAGTGAGTGGATGGAGAGCTTGAAGGGGCAAGATATTTACATGAGAATTTGCCTTAAATTTGTTTTGTATTTTGTATTAGTTGATACAGCCTGGAAATTCCCACTGGGTGGAATCCCACTGGGTACCATAAGAATGTGACCCTTTCAAGTAGTCACTGCAGGAGGGTGACATAAGGCAGTCTGCATCGTGCAACCTCTCAGCATGCCAGTGGCTTTGGATTGGCAAGGCAGCAGAAGAGAGATTGCGGGGAACTCAGACACACTCCTAACCATGTCAGACCAGAGTGTCTCTGAAGCTCACAGCCCATTGGCTGAGAGTCAATGGCCCTAATCTTCCTTCAAAGGGAGGCTGGAAAATGCAGGTGCATCTGGGCAATATTTGGTGAGCACTACTCTCTCTGCTGCATAAGTGAACTAAGTCATTTTGCTTGCTGAGATCTTGAATCTATATCATATGCATTGGACTTTACAACTGGTCTTAGACTGTTGTAAACCAGAGGGTCATGGAGGGACTGACAATTCTCATGCAGAAGCTTCTCTGAATTAGGTTGTTCTTGCCCTCCTTGCAGTGATGCCTTTGACTTCGTAACACGTTAAGCCAAGGCATGGTCATTTTTGGAAAATTTTTACACAGAGAATGTAAAGTAACATTTGGCAGCTTCATAGATGCGTTTGGAGATGGAGTCTCACTCTGTTGGCATGGGATGACCAGCTTGCTGGCCTGGGTAGAGATAAGCTAAATGTAGCATTCCACCAGGGAGAAGAAAAATTGAATAAGGAAAGGATCAGCAAGACTGGCTCCTTCTGGAGACTCTGGGATTGAAGCCTTACACTTTACCTCCCTTTGTTACCATTTATAGGTTTGCCAAGACTGCATCCATTGTGCATCAAGGTTGGCCTTCATTCAGCCAGCCTGAGGGGCAGAGCATGGGATAGGTCGGGGAGGGCCAGCTGTGCCCCTCTAACTTCCACTCTGCCAGCTGGTAGCAACCTGTACTGTTTTTCCAGTCTGGAGATTCCACATCCAGATTTTTCTAGCATACAATACGTGTAATGGTTACTATCCCTAACTCTCCCCAGGTCTCAGAACACCATCAACCATCCTGAACAAAGCCCTGGAAGCTGCAATAAAAAGGTTTTCAAACCTCAGAAAGGAAAGCCCGAGGGAGTACCACACAGTCAAGGCAAATTAGCATCACCCAGTGGAAAAGAAAGGCTCTCCCTTCCATAAAAGGATATTCACCAGCGTGCCTCTTGAGGCATCACAGATTTCCCGAGGCCCTGTGGACTAACGAGTTAGGCCCCATTTTAAGACAAATGATCTGATATAATATGGTGATCCATGGGCATCATTCAGCAGAGAAAACAACGATAAGCTCTCAGAAAACAAAACACAAACTCCTCTAGGCAAAAAAGAGGAAAATGGGAATGAAGGCCATATATCAATAACCTTATTGCTCATGGAAGATAGTAACTTTTCTGTCTCTCTCCCCCTCCTTTCGACGACTCCGTTCTCTCTCCGAGTCTCCCCTCTTCCCTCCCTTTCAATCTCTCTCCCTCCTTTGGTGTTGGAGTCCTTTCTTCCAATGATTCTCATGTAGAAGCCCAGCATGTAAAGTGAGATTGTATTTTCTCTGGCATCCTAGCAGGGGGCAGGGTGGTCTGGAAGGGAAGCAATGCGATATCTCTGGGCTGGGGCCCTCCCTGCCCTCCTCCTTGCACCAAATGAAGCAGCTTTGCAGGAGTCTTGGACTCCAGAGAGCTAGATGTGAAAATCACTGATCCAGGGCCAAAAGAGGCTAGTATTAAAGGGCTGCAATCATACATTCATAATTTTGTACTCAGATAAAAAGAAATCCTGAGTTTATAGCTACAATTCTGGATTTCCTTCTGCCCATCAATTTCAAATCCCTGATGTCTAGGCTTCTGTGTGATCTTACTTCTCCCTGCATTTCTAATATCACCCAGCTTCATTCTGCTCCTCATTTTCTATGTGTCACAGTCTCATCCATGCTACTTTCTCTGCTTGCAGTCTCTCTCTTTGTGCTTATCTGGGTAACTCCTACCTGTTCTTTAGGTCTCTTATTAGTGCCATTTATAGAGAACTTCACCAAAATTTGAAATATAGTTTAGGCCTTGTTTTACGTTCTCCAAACATATTCTTCCTACATAATACTTCGTAATGATTTCAATTATATAATTATTAGAGTGATGATATGCTTAATATCCAGCTCCTCTTATCAGACTCTAAACTCTATTTGGAAAGTTTATATACATCTCAAGGATCACTTTGTAACAAGCAACTAACCAATGAATAAAAAATGACGGGAGTTCAGTAAAGATTTGTTACATGAATAAATGTCAAAACCAGAAGCCTTCCCACTAATTTCTCCTTAAGATCAAATAAAAAGGTTGCATTTCTAACATGCTAGTATATGTTTCCAGTTTAAATCTCATGGACATTGGACTGATGATCCAGCAATCAGATGTTTTCTTGGCATAAATAATGGCCTCATGTATTTGGGATTTATTTATTTATTTATTTTATTTATTTATTGTTTTGGAGATAGGGTCTTGCTGTGTCACCCAGGCTGATGGAGTGCAGTGGCATGGTCATAGTTCACTGTAACCTCAAACTCCTGGACTCAAACAATCCTCCTACCTTAACCTCTCAAGTAGCTGGGACTATAGGCATGTGCCACAATGCCAAGCTATTTTTTTTTCTTCATTTCTTTATAGAGACGGGGTCTCACTATGTTGCCCAGGCTGGTCTTGCACTCCTGGCCTCAAGTGATTTTCCTGCCTCAGCCCTTCAAAGAGCTGAAATTACAGGTGTAAGCTACAGCACCCAGCCCATGGTCTTGTGTGGTTGGATGATGCTTTTCATTAAAATCCTTTCCCTTGCATGGTAGCATTTAATCTTCACATGGGCCCTGTGAGGAATCTAATTCAGTTATCATTATCTGGTGCATGAGAAAGCAATAAATCAGCGGGGAAGTTGTATGTTGGTTTAGCTTCTAAAGCTAAAGCTTCTAGTTCTGTCAGTCTGGTGATAGAGCTAGAATAGGATGCACAATCCTAGCCCAGTGGTAGTCATTATTTTTTTGATTATGTACATAGGAGTATCCAAACTTAGAATCTACTCTGTGAGCAGTCCAGGAGAAGCAAATCTATACTATATCTCCATTGAAGTCAGTTCCATTGTCTTATGTCTTCACTTTAGGTTCTGGCTTATCTAACTGAGTGAATGGAAACTCCTCAAGAGGGTTTCTGGATACACAGTCAGGTTGTCAATTAATATACATCTTTACTTTTACAGAAGTATGTTATCCTCTCATCACACATCTAAATATGACTATTCAAAACTGGATTTTTGCTAAAACAAGGGGCAGTAACAATCAGGACATCCTGTTAAAACAGACACATACCAAATGCTAGGACAGAAATAAGAACGCAATGCCTTCTATGAATCTACTCTGGTGAATGTAATTTCAGTAACCAAAAGGGTTACAAAGTGAAAAATATTAAAGGGAAGCTTTGTTAAAGGAAGTAGTAATGGGATATGGTAGCATGTTATTTTCAGTTTAGGGGCATGAACCCAGACTTAATTACTAGTAACCAAAAATCTATTGCATTTGGAATTTTAGAAGCTCTGACAGAATAATTTAGGATGGAATGCCTCTGTTTAGTGGATCATTGTGCACTGACATTTTTATTTTTAAACGATTTTTTCATGTGCATATGTCTTCTTCTTTTTTTGAGACGGCGTCTCACTCACTCTGTCACCCAGGCTGGAGGGCAGTGGCAAACTCTCGGCTCACTGCAACAACCTCCACCTCCAGGGTCCAAGCAATTCTCCTGCCTCAGCCTCTCTAGTAGCTGGGATTACAGGTACGTGCCACCAAGACCAGCTAATTTTTGTATTTTCAGTAGAGGTGGCTTTCACCATTTTGGCCAGGCTGGTCTCGAACTCCCAACCTCAAGTGATCTACCTGCCTCAGACTCCAAAAGTGCTGGGATTACAGGCATGAGCCTCCATGCCCGGTCTCGTGTGTATATATTTTCTTTTGACTCCTTTTACTTATTACTGAACAGGTACTTCTCATGACTCCCTCTTCTTAAGATGTTTCATGCTAAAGATAATCTGTTTGCAGTCCATTGAAACTTCACTTTAAGATTATTTGCCTCTGAAAATACTTTCATAATTAAAGCAAGTCCTTTTTGGATCCCACCCAAGAGAACTTAATTTCTGAGACAGCAATTACTTCTTATTCCACTGCAGTCTTATCTCAACGAGGTCCCCAAGTCTTGGGACTCTGAAGACAGCATCGTAAAAAACTGCCACTGAATTCTCATAATGTTCTAGAAAGACTGTGTGGCACAAGATAGAGCTCATTTTGGTTCTGTGGTATCCCTGGGCCATCCCACAAAAGATTTACTGTTATGTGGGCAAAGGGTGTGTTCTGTCAAAGGAGAGGTCAGAAAGAGAACTGGGAGAAAATTAAGGCAAGACCAAGACGAGAGCTCTTGGCGTTGACTTTGCCACACCATCCACAATGCACACTTTCTGTTTTAGTTGGAGGGCATTGAGCAGTCTGTACGATATTAATGGCTCTGGGCCAAGTAAAGAAGGAAATGAGACAAAATTATATGAGGCAATACATTGGAGAAGTCATGTGTGTATTTCCAGGCCCAGCTGATTCTGAAAAATCACCACTGAAATTGGTGGTTTTACTGGTAATGTTCTAAAATAGACCAAGAGTGATAGGGCCACAGAGCCTCACCTTTATTGATCCCTAGAAATAGGGCATCTGGATTAAGCTTAAGGCATACTAGTGGAATTTGGGGAAGTTTTTAACACCTTAAATGCCACTCCCTCTGCTGCACCTGTTCATTGGTGAAATAGAGGACTTCATTTAGGAAAACAAGCACCTTCCACGAGCACTCAATTTGCTTGTTTGAAAAAGTAATTGGAGAAAAACAAAGAGATTCTTGTTCAGTCTGAAATTCAGAAGAAACTCTTGCCAACTTTATGAATAATGACAGCTCCCCCTTTCCATGTCGAAATTACTGGCCCTGTCGCTGATATCCATAAATTAAGCAGCCGGGTTGTTGTTTTTTTTTTTTGTTTTTCCTTGTTGCAATTAAGCACGCAGTGCTCACAATGCACAATATGTCCCTTAGAAGTGCGTCTAATCTTTCTACTCCTGTTTAAAAAAAAAAAATTAAAAACTGGATGCAGGATCTTAAACAAAGAGTCAGTTACAGTACATCTGTACAGAGCTGGAGAGTTGACTCCCAAGAGGATTTACATTGGGGAAATCCCCAAAGCAATAGAAGAGACAAGCACAAACATGTCCACAGTCCAAATAGTGAGGCAGAATCTGCTCCCAGGCCAACATATTGTTTCAAAGGACTGGAAGGTTTTTGTTTAGTAAAACATAATTCACATAGCGGTGTTCACAGTATAACAGTTTGCTGATAATGATTATTTCAATACAGGGCAAACGTGTAAAGTTATTTTCTAACATAATATGAGAATTTAAAATGCCCACATTCTTGCTATTGTGGTGTCATGATTCGAAGATAATGTCAAGCAGTAGAAAGTTGACTTCCCCCTCCACTGAACTCTCAGAATAGACCTTTAACCGAAGCTGTGAGACTCTGGTTCCCTTCTGATAATGACAGACCTTAATCACTGTAGTATTTTTAAAAATTTTAGGGTAGCAAGCACCATCAATATCTTTGTTCAGGTCTAACTACTTATTTAGAAGAGAAGTTTTCTGCAGTCGGAGCCATTCACCCTGGGAGTTGTGGCACTCTTGGGTTCACCTTCACCTCAGCATGACAGAGCAGGCAGCAACCCGGAGCATTCACTGGGGGATGGAACTTGGCTGTGTGTATAAGCAACACCTGTGTTTATCTGTGATTCGAGGTGCCAGATATCCCTTTGTCAAAAATAGCAACGCTTCCACCAATATGCTAGTCATTTCTGACGATGGCTTATAGTATTGTTTTGTTTTCCAAAGAATCCTTTTTTCTCCAGCTTTCTACATTTATTTTGATTTGAATAGAATTATGAATGTTTAGAATCAGTAATTCTAGGGCTGAATTTCTAAACCTAAGTGAAAGAAATAACAATTTAAAAATGATAATCCTCTTAATGTGTTACAGAGAAAGATTCCTTTCTTCTTTATCCTTATTTTTTCTTTCTTTCTTCCCCCCACCCCCGGCCCCGAAGCAATCATGCCCATGCTTTTGGGGACATAACAGCTCTCACCCATCTCGAGAAGCAGACACATTGAAATGTGTCACTATTGTGATTTCAGTTCATGGTTTACTTTGGACCTTGAGCTCATTAGGGAAATATTTGACATCTCAACTCCAATTATTTAGTAGTCACCAAGCTGCAAAGGCCACACATAACTGCCTGCAACTGGTTATAATTGGAGAGGATCTGAAGAACGATAGCAGAGAATTGCATTTCTCTTAATCTCCAAAGACAACAATACCTCAGGTCATGGTTCCTTTCCAACGTATACTGAAAAGCTGGAAAACAATAGAAGTCCTTTCAGATTAGAAGTAACCAGAGCATTTCTGCAGATTGGAAATATTATAAAGTCATCCCAGGAAAGTCTTATAGACCTACATGTGTTTCTCTCTCTCGCTCGCTTGCTCTAACTTTGTGTATAAAAGCATTCTTAGATTTTTTTCTGAAAAGATTCATTTAGTGAATAGCTACCCGGTTCTTCCTCCCCTTTGTTCTTCTCCCTCTTCCTTGTCCATAACCTGGTCTTAATTCCAAGTCAGCCTGCCAAGGCATTTCATTGCCAAAGGCAAATATTTGTTTCGCAAGAGCTCTGTTTGTGAAAAGAAACCACTTCCACACGTATAGTATTTCCTTAAAAACGATTTTGCTGTTCTAGTGTTTTGTCGTTGAATCTTCCTGGAGGCTTTATTTTACAAATACCTTCTTTGCTTTCATGGAGGAATCTTCATGGTTTCTATGGATTTTGGGAAGAGGGTAGCGTTTATTTAAAGACAATTAACTTTCATTTTAAATATCAATTCCTAAACAAATTGAAAAGCTATTCACAACTAATTTTTTTTGTACTTCTTTCTCTCTCTACATTTTTTTTCTTCCAATATAGATGCATTTCCTTTTCTTTTAACACTATAACTTAAGAATGTCCTTTTTTATTTTTGAAAGGAGAGTGTAAGGCACTCATATACCTCTCACTCTACTTCTACAGTTACCCCCATTTGGCCACTGTTGTTTCATCTCCTCGTTGTTAAACCTTGAGAATATTACAATGTAATAGCTATAACACCATTTACATAACTCATCTTCTATTGCTGCATATTAGATTATTTCTAATTTTGCAATATTAGGACAAAGACTGTGATAAACCAATTTCATTACATGCTTTGCCCCCTCACATTTATGTCTATTTCCTTGAGGCCAAAGCCTCTTTTTTATACTCTTGACATGTATCACTAAATTACTTTCCAAAAGCCTTGTGCCAGTTTATACTGCCAATCACTATTTTATTTTATGTAATTAAAAAGTTATAGGTTAAAGACTATTTCTCTTTGGCTTATTTGGTATTTCTTTTATTAATAAAAACTCTGAACAGCTTTCCTTTGTTTCCATTGTAGTTGAACTTCTTTGTTTTGGTGGTGAGTTTTTTGCTCATCTACTTATTGCATCCTCAGTATTTTTCAAGTTCTTTATATGACATCTCTGGTTAATAAGGATATTAACCATTTGAGAGTGGTAGTTTTTAAAGGATCAAACTATACAAAATGCTCACTTTTTTAGTGAAGAATTAATATTAAGACATTTTCAATCTGTAAAGAATTGAATTGTCGAGATCGAGACCATCCTGGCGAACACGGTGAAACCCTGTCTCTACTAAAAATACATAAAAAACTAGCCGGGCGAGGTGGCGGGCGCCTGTAGTCCCAGCTACTCGGGAGGCTGAGGCAGGAGAATGGCGTGAACCCGGGAGGCGGAGCTTGCAGTGAGCTGAGATCCGGCCACTGCACTCCAGCCTGGGTGACAGAGCCAGACTCCGTCTCAAAAAAAAAAAAAAAAAAAGAATTGAATTGTCATGGTTTCATCAGACCTGCGAAGACCCAGTAGGTGATTTCATGGCCTCAGTCATGTTCTTAGAGGAAATATTGTTTAAGATCACTGAGAGATCCTGTATTTATTGACATTGGAAAGTAGATGTATGAGAAAATTGATTGGTTAACAATCAATCAATCTATTGAGATACATTTATGAAGGAGTTAAGATAAAAATGCCTGTGAGAAAACTTAGTTTTAATTATTTTACTCCATACATATAATTTTAAAGAGATATTGCCATTAATGAACAAACTTAGAGAAAACTGTATTGAGAAATTTAACCCACCAAACATGGAATTGTTATTAAAATGCATTTTAAATAATGCATTTTCCAAATAACTACTCTTTATTTTTTCATATTCTTTTTAAATATAGGGTGGACCAGGAGGAGTTTTCAGAGGAGTCTGTGATAGGAGCTTTGAACTCCAGGACATGTTGAGGTATGAGCTATGCCATTATGCCTGGCACTAGTCCTGGATCTGTCCTTGATATTTAGGTGATTGTCTGCCCACAAATATGCAATTATTGTTTATAATTGAAAAATATATCTTTAGCTGCGACTTCTGCCTCATTTTGCCTCTCACTCTAAGAAAGAAGAACAACAACAAATAGATCTTGAAGGAAGCAGAGGTGACAGAAAATGTGCTCTGAAATTGTACATGTGGTTGGCACCATGAGGGGTAGCTCTGTAAGTCTGAAAAGGCTAGTGTTATTGTGGGGAGGCATGGCTCTGCTGAGGACAAGCTATTGCATATGCTGTGGAACGTGAAAATCTGTCTGACAATGCTGTGTGCATTAACGCATTCAATGACTATTTCCATCAGCTTTGAGAAGAACCTTGCAGAATAAATTCAAATGTGTTTTTTAAAAGTACCAAGACTATAAACACTATTAGCCTTTCCCTTCTCCATCCTGAAATATCAAACATACCTGTTCTTCTTCTGCGTGATCTGGTTCTTCAAGATTTACTAGATGATTATAGTTAATTGGTTAAACAGAATTGTAGAATGATATTAATGGCTTATAATTATTTAATGTGATATACCCCCCTCTTCACATGATAACATATCAGTTTTAACAAGAGTCTTTCATGCCAAACTATGGCCGCTGGTGGAAATCTGTGGAGCAATGATTTCCTCATTATCAATCAATCAATCAATCAATCAATCTATTGAGATAAATTTGTGAAAGACCTAAGCTAAAAATGCCTGTGAAAAACTTAGTTTTAACTCTTTTACTCCAGTACATGTAATTTTAAAAAGACATTGACATTAATTTACATTAAAGTGGAAACAGATATTCTCTATTTAATTCTAAGGCTAGTTTTCTTTCTCCAGGAAAAGTAGATTTTTTACTGAAGTGGAAAAAAATTCTACCCTATCTAGCAATGTAATCTAGGCATCACATTCTCAGAGCCTCAGTTTACCTATCTGTAGAAAAGTATAAATGGTACCTTTCATTGAGGATTGTCTGAGAGTTAATAAAGACAGTATATGGTATTAAACTTATGTACAATTTAATAGGCTACTGTGACATAATTGAGGATCAAGCTAGAATGTGAGAATTGCAATTTAGAAAAGAACAAGAATTGGGAAATTCTGACACATTCTTTTCTTTTCACTATTTGTTTGTTAGAAACAGTTATATTAAAGGTGATTAAAAACCATAAGGCTAGTTTTGTTAAATATACTTGGTCGATGACCTCTAAAAGGAACATTTACTTAGTTCAAATAATTGGAAGAATAAGTTTTTAGAGGGATGCATTGCTTGTATTGTATTCATTGAAATATGGTGGAGTGACTTCTAGTATCTGCCTGTCAGGAGAACTGACTTATTAACAAATTCCAGGGGCAGCTGTGAAGACGAAAGCTGTCAGTAACTTCTCATTAAGTTCCAAGCTTCAGCCTAGCATGGAGAATGTGCTAGTCTCTGTGATGGATGATCCTTTTCAAATGCTGCATGGAAATGGCTTTCTATCGTGAATGGTTAATTTTACTGAATTCAAATCAAGACTTTCTCAGAATTTTTTTGTATATCCTTTTAGTTTTGAAATCTGGGATATTTAAGACTCAATTTTTAATTTTTATTTTTGAAAGTGTTCTTTTTGATTGGAACAATAATTGTACATATTTAAGGGGTACAATGTGTTGCTTTGATACATGTATACATTAAGTAATGAGCAAATCAAGTTAATTAGCATCTCTATCACCTTAAACATTTGTCATTTCTTTTTGGTGAAATCATTCAAAATCCTCTCTTCTGGCTCTTTTGAAGTGTGTCCTACATTATCGTTAACATGTAGGATAGCTATTCTACAGTACAATAGAACACCAGAACTTGTTCCTCCTATATTAATTGTAACATAATAGCCACTGACCAACCTGTTCCCATCTGTCCATTCCCCCCTACCCTCCACAACCTCTAGTAGCTACTATTCTACCCTCAGCTTCTATGAGATCAACGTTTTTATTTTCTTCGTATGAGTTAGATCAAGAGATATTTGTCCTTCTGTGCCTGGCCTATTCGCTTAATATAATGCCCTCCAGGTTCATACATGTCGTCACAAATGACAGAATTTTATTCTTTTTTTATGACTGAGTAATATTTCCATATATATATGTATATGTGTGTGTATATATATATGTCTCACATTTTCTTTATGCACTTATCTGTTGATAGACACAGATAGTTGATTCCATATCTTGGCTATTGTGAATAGTTCTTTAATAAACATGGGAGGGCAGATGTCTCTTTAACATACTGATTTCATTTCCTTTGGATATACACCCAGTAGTGAGATTGCTGGATCATATGGTAGTTTTATTTTCAATTTTTTTGAGGAAACTCTATAATGATTTTCACAGTGGCTATACTAATTTACATCATCACTGACAGTGGGTTTCCTTTTGTCCACATTCACATCAACATTTTTCATGTTTTGTGTGTTTGGTAATAGCCATTTTCACTGGAGTGCGGTGGTATCTGATTGGGGTTTTAATCTGCAATTCTCTGATGACTAGTGATGTTGAGTGTTTATTCATAAACATATTGGTCATGTATATGTCTTCTTTTAATAAATGTCTATTCAGGTTTGTTGACCATTTTTTTAATTGGATTGTTTTTGTGATTGAGGTGCTTGAGCTCCTTATGTATTTTGGGTATTAGCCCCTTGTCAGATGTATAGTTTGCAAATATGTTCTTCCATTCTATAGGTTGTCTCTTTTCTCTGTTGATTATTTCCTTTGCTGTGCAGAAATTTCTTAGTTTGATATAGTCCCATTTGTTTATCTTTGCTTTTGTTGCTTGTGCTTTTGAGGTCTTATAAAAAAAAAATTACCCAGACTAAGGTCATGAACCTTTCCCCCTGTTTTATTCTAGTAGTTTTATTGTTTAAAGTTTAAGTCTTTAACCTATTTTGACTTGATTTTTGTATGTGGTGAAAGATAAAGATCTAATTTCATATTTCTGCATGTGAGTATCTAGTGTTCCTAAAACCATTTATGGAAGAGACTGTCCTTTCCCTAATGTGTGTTCTTGGCACCTTTGCCAAAAATCATTTGACTGTATGTAAATTTATTTCTGGACTCTCTATTCTGTTCCATCGGTCGATATATCTGCTTTTATGCCAGTATGATGTTGTTTTGGTTGTTAGAGATTTGTGTGTATTTTGAAGTCAGGTAACGTGATTCTTCATTCTTTTTGTTCAAGACTCCTTTGGCTTTCTAGATCTTTTGTGATTTCGTACACATTTTAGGATTGTTTTTTCTATTTTTGTGAAGATTGTCACTGGTATTTTTATAGAGATTGCTTTGAATTTGTAGATCACTTTGGGTAGTATACTTAGTATTCGATTTTCAAAAATCATACTTAAGGCCATTCAGTGGCTAAATTTTATCACTGAAAGTGAAAGTGAAAGTTTTTGCACTGAAATCTGTTGAGTCCAAATCCCCCAGTCTTTAACCACTACAATTTTCTACCCATCACTAAATTTCAACACTTGTGGGGTCACCTCTAGTAAGTCCTATCGTTTTATCCATCTACTTTAGGCACACATTATTCATAATACTATTACTATTATGGAAGGAGGTGTTTTATATGATGGTATTGTCTCATTTTGCAAAAATATATATATATATATATTTTTTTTATATATATATAAATGTGATTTAAGATGTGGTCTCACTACCAGATCATCGAATCTATTTTGAGGACAGAAATATTTGCTGTCAACATTTGAAATAATGCATAAAATGAGTAGAAAGTTAATTAGCATTTATTTCACTTTGCTTGATCATTGTAAGTGTGCACTTCTTTAGCCGTTTTGGTTAATTTCAGCATTAAAACAATCTCTGAAAAAGGTTTGACCTTTCAGAGAGATGGTCGTCTTTCAAAATTGCATCAGTGGGATATTCTCAGGTAGGATTATGGAGGAGTTCTTCTTTTATGGCAATGCTTTAATGAATGTAAGATGTTTCAGATGTTGGGTGACTTGCTGTGTCTGATTCTCTTCATCAGGTTGACGGAGTCAGGATTTTTGCCATTTTAATGAAACGAGTTATCTCTTGGGTCCTTTGAAACCTAATTGACAGAAGGACTGGGTGCAACCCTGATAGGGAGTGCCTTTCATAGAAGGATTCTTTTTTTTCCAGCCCTAAAATCTAAAAAGAAGCTTTGTGCCAAAAACCTTTATGATGTGCAGTTTTCTATCACTAAATCGACCCCATGTTTTAATTCAACAGGTTTTAAGCACACATTTCTTAGAAGCTAAGAAGGGACATTTCAGAATTTATTGGGACCTTTTAGAATTTTGCAAATATCTAGCCCTAAATGCTAGAAACAAGCTTTGTGCCAAAAAGCTTTATTATGTCCTGGTTTTTAAAAAATTTTTAATTTTTATGGTAAGTTCCAGGGTACGTGTGCAGGAGGTTCAGGTTTGTTACACAGATAAATGTGTGCCATGGTGGTTTGCTGCGCCTATCAACCAATCACCTAAATATTAAGCCCAGCATGCATTAGCTATTCTGCCTAATGCTCTCCCTCCCCAGCCAATCCCTGACAGGCCCCAGTGTGTGTTGCTCCCCTCCCTTTGTCCATGTGCTCTCACTGTTCAGCTCCTGCTTATAAGTGAGAACATGCAATGTTTGGTTTCCTGTTCCTGCATTAGTTTGCTGAGGATAATGGCTTTCAGCTCCACCCATGTCCTTGCAAATGACATGATCTTGTTCCTTTTTATGGCTACATAGTATTCCATGGTGTATATGTACCACATTTTCTTTATCCACTCTTACCATTGATGGGCATTTAGGTTGATTCCATGTTTTTGCTATTGTGAATAGTGCTGCAATGAACACACATGTGCATGTGTCTTTGTAATAGAATGATTTATATTTCTCTGGGTATATACTCAATAATGGAATGGCTGGGTCAAATGCTATCTCCGGTTCTAGGTCTTTGAGGAATCACCACACCATCTTCTACAATGTTTGAAATAATTTACATTCCTACCAACAGTGTAAAACTCTTCCTATTTCTCTGAAACCTTGCCAGTATCTGTTGTTTCTTGACCTTTTAATAACTGCCAGTCTGACTGGCATGAGGTCATATCTTATTGAGGTTTTTATTTGCATTTCTCTAATGATCAGTGATGTAATGATGTTGGGCTTTTTTCATATGTTTATTGGCCACACCAATGACACCTTTTAACAATGTCTGTTCATATCCTTTGCCCATTTTTAATGTTTCTTTTTTCCCCTGTAAATTTGTTTAAGTTCCTTGTAGATTCTGGATATTAGACATTTGTCAGATGGACAGATTGTAAAAATTTTCTCCCACTCTGTAGGTTGCCTGTTTACTCTGATGATAGTTTATTTTGCTGTGCAGAAGCTCTTTATTTTAATTTGATACCATTTGTCAATTTTTGCTTTTGTTGCAATTGCTTTTGGTGATTTAGTCATAAAACCTTTGCCCGTGCCTATGTCCTGAATAGCATTGTCTAGAATTTCTTCATTTTATTTTTATTTTATTTATTTATTTTTGAGACAAAGTCTCGCTCTGTTGCCCAGGGGCTGGAGTGCAGTGGTATGATCTCGGCTCACTGCAACCTCCGCCTCCCAGGTTCAAGCAATTCTCCTGCCTCAGCCTCCCAAGTAGCTGGGACCACAGGTACATGCCACCATGCCCAGCTAATTTTTTGTATTTTTAGTAGAGACAAGGTTTCACCATGTTAGCCAGGATGCTTTTGATCTCTTGACTTTGTGATTCACCTGCCTCAGCCTCCCAAGGTGCTGGAATCACAGGCGTGAGCCACTGCACCTGGCCTTGCCTAGATTTTCTTATAGGGCTTTTATAGTTTTGGGTTTTGTAATCCACCTTGAGTTAATTTATGTATAAGGTGTAAGGAATGATCCAGTTTCAATTTTCTGCATATGGCTAGCCAGTTCTCCCAGCACCATTTATTAAATAGGGAATCATTTCCCCATTGCTTGTTTTTGTCAGGTTTGTCAAAGATCAGATGGTTGTAGATGTGTAGTCTTATTTCTGAATTATCAATTCTGTTCCATTGGTCTTTGTGTCTGTTTTTAGACCTGTACCATGCTACTTTGGTTACTATAGCCTGGTAGTATAGTTTGAAGTAGGATAGTGTGATGCCTCCAGCTTTGTTCTTTTTGCTCAGAATTGTTTTGGCTATATGAGGTCCTTTTTGGTTTCATATGAACTTTTAAATAGTTTCTTCTAATTCTGTGAAGAATGTTAATGGTAGTTTAATGGGAATAGAATTGAATCTATAAATTAGTTTGGGCAGTATGGCCATTTCCAGGGTATTGATTCTTCCTATCCATGAGCATGGAATGGTTTTCCATTTGTTTGTGTCCTCTCTTATTTCCTTGAGGAGTGTTTTGTAGTTCTCCTTGAAGAGGTCCTTCACTTTCCTTGTTTGCTGTACTCTTAGGTATTTTATTCTCTTTGTAGCAATTGTAAATTGGAGTTTATTTATGATTTGGCTCTCTGCTTGTCTGTTGTTGGTGTATAGGAATGCTTGTGAATTTTGCACATTGATTTTGTATCCTGGGACTTTGCTGAAGTTGCTTTTCAGCTTAAGAAGCTTTGGGGCTGAGATGATGGGGTTTTCTAGATACAGGATCACGTCATCTGCAAACAAAGGAAATTTGACTTCCTCTCTTCCTATTTGAATATGCTTTATTTCTTTCTCTTGCCTTATCTCCCTGGCCTGAACTTCCAATAGTGTGTTGGATAGGAGTGGTGAGCAAGAGCATGCTTGTCTTGTCCTGGGTTTCAAGGGGAATGCTTCCAGCTTTTGCCCATTGAGTATGATATTGGTTGTGGGTTTGTCATAAATGTTTCTTATTATTTTGAGATATGTTCCCTCAAAACCTAATTTATTGAGAGTTTTTCACATGAAGTGATGTTGAATTTTATCAAAGACCTTTTCTGCATCTATTGAGATAATCACATGTTTTTTTCTTTAGCTCTGTTTATGCGATGAATTATGTTTATTGATTTGCATATGTTGAACCAGCCTTGTAGCCCAGGGATGAAGGCAGCTTGATCATGGTGGATAAGCTTTTTGATGTGCTGCTGGATTTGATTTGCCAGTATTGTATCAGGAATTTTTGCATCAATGTTCATCAGTGATATTGGCCTGAAGTGTTTTTGTTGTTGTTGTTATATCTCTGCCAAGTTTTGGTATCAGGATGTTGCTGGCCTCAGAAAATGAGTTAGGGAAGAGTCACTCTTTTGCAATTGTTTAGAATAGTTTCAGAAGAAAGGGTATCAGTTTCTGTTTGTACCTCTGGTAGAGTTCAGCTGTAAATCTATCTGGTCCTGGGATTTTTTTTGGTTGCTGGGCTACTTACTACTGTCTCAATTTCAGTACTTGATATTGGTCTATTCAGGGATTCAATTTCTTTCTAGTTCATTCTTGGGAGGGTGTATATGTCCAAGCATTTATCCATTTATTCTAGATTTTCTAGTTTATTTGCATGAAGGTATTTACAGTATTCTCTGATGGTTGTTTGCCTTTGTGTGGGGTCAGTGGTGATATCCACTTTGTCATTTTTTATTGTGTCTTTTTTATTCTTCTCTCTTTTCTTCTTTATTAGTCTAGCTAATGGTCCATCTATTTTATATTATTTTTTTTTTCAAAAAACCAGCTCCTGGATTCACAGATTTTTTGAAGGGTTTTGTGTGTCTCTATCTCCTTCAGTTCTGCTCTGACCTTGGTTATTTCTTGTCTTCTGCCAGCTTTGGGGTTTGTTTGCTCTTGGTTCCCTAGCTCTTTTTAGTTGTGATATTAGGGTGCTGATATGAGATCTTTCTAGCTTTTTGATGTGGGCATTTAGTGTTATAAATTTACCTCTTAACTGCTTTAGCTGTGTCCCAGAGATTCTGGTATATTGTCACTTTGTTCTCCTTAGTGCTAAAGAACTTCTTGATTTCTGCCTCAATTTCATTATTTACCCAGGAGCCATTCAGGAGCAAGTTGTTCAATTTCCACATAGTTGTGTGGTTTTGAGTGAATTTCTTAATCTTGAGTTCTAATTTGATTGCACTGTGTTCTGAGAGACTGTTATGATTTCAGTTCTTTCACATTTGCTGAGCAATGATTTACTTCCAATTATGTGATCAATTTTAGAGTAAGTGCAATGTTGTGCCAAGAAGAATGTATATTCTGTTGTTTTGGGGTGCAGAGTTCTGTAGATATCTCTTAGGTCCACTTGATCTAGAGCTGAGTTCAAGTCCTGAATATCTTTGTTAATTTTCTGTCTTGATGATTTGTCTAATATTGACAGTGGGGTGTTAAAGTCTCTCACTCTTATTGTGTTGGAGTCTAAGTATCTTTGTAGGTCTCTAAGAACATGTTTTATGAATCTGGGTGCTCCTGTGTTGGGTGCATATATATTTATGATAGTTAGCCCTTCTTGTTGAATTGCCCCTTTACCATTATGTAATGCCCTTTTTTGTCTTTTATGACCTTTGTTGGTTTAAAATCTGTTTTGTTGGCCAGGTGCGGTGGCTCACGCCTGTAATCCAAGCACTTTGGGAGGCCGAGGCGGATGGATCACGAGGTCGGGAGATCGAGACCATCCTGGCTAACACGGTGAAACCCCATCTCTACTAAAAATACAAAAAATTAGCCAGGCGTGGTGGCAGGCGCCTGTAGTCCCTGCTACTCGGGAGGCTGAGGCAGGAGAATGCTGTGAACCTGGGAGGCGGAGTTTGCAGTGAGCCGAGATCGCGCCACTGCACTCCATCCTGGGCAACAAAGTGAGACTCTGTCTCAAAAAAAAAAAAAAAAAAAAAAAATCTGTTTTGTCAGAAACTAGGATTACAACCCCTGTTTTTTTTTTTTTTACTTTCCATTTGCTTGGTAAATATTCATGTATCCCTTTATTTTGGGTCTATGTGTGTCTTTGTATGTGAGATGGGTCTCTTGAATACAGCACACTGATAGATCTTGACTCTTTATCCAGTTTGCCATTCTGTGTCTTTTAATTGGGTCATTTAGTCCATTTACATTTAAAATTCATATTATTATGTGTGAATTTGATCCTGTCATCATGATACCAACTGGTTATTTTGCAGACTTATGTAGTTGC
This sequence comes from Theropithecus gelada, assembly GCF_003255815.1. Lineage (NCBI taxonomy): Eukaryota > Metazoa > Chordata > Mammalia > Primates > Cercopithecidae > Theropithecus > Theropithecus gelada. The sequence goes on from NC_037668.1 coordinate 110,194,173, forward strand.
TTCATAGTGTCATTGATCTGTGTACTTCAGTTTTTTTTTTTTTTTTTTTAATGACTAGTAATGTTTTTTCCTTTCCATATTTAGTGCTTCCTTCAGGAGCTCTTGCAAGGCAGGCCTCTTGGTGACAAATTCCCTCAGCATTTGCTTGTCTGAAAAAAACAGCCAGATAAGAAATTTTAGGTTGAAATTCTTTCCTTTAAGAATGTTAAATATTGGCTCCCAATCTCTTCTGGCTTGTAGTGTTTCCACTGAGAGGTGTGCTATTAGTTTGATGGGTTTGCCTTTATAGGTGACCTGGCCTTTCTCTCTGGCTGCCCTTAACATTTTTTCCCCTTCATTTCAACCCTGGAGAATCTGATGATTATGTGTCTTGGGGTTGAACTTCTCGTGGAGTATCTTACTGGGGTTCTCTGGATTTCCTGAATTTGAATGTTGGCCTGTCTTACTAGGTTGGGAAAGTTCTCCTGAATGATATCCTGAAGTGTGTTTTTCAACTCGGTTCTGTTTTCCCCATCTCTTTAGGTACCCCAATCAGTCATAGGTTCAGTCTTTTTACATAATCCCATAGTTCTTGAAGGTTTTGTTTGTTCCTTTTCATTCTTTTTCTCCAATCTTGTCTGCCTGCCTTATTTCAGCAAGATAGTCCTCAAGCTCTGATATCCTTTCTTTCACTTGGTCTATTTGGCTACTGATACTTGGGCTTGCATTGTGAAGTTCTCATGTTGTGTTTTTCAGTTCCATAAGGTAACTTATGTTTCTCTCAAAACTGGTTATTCTGGTTAACAGCTCTTGTAATATTTTTTCGTGGTTCTTAGCTTCATTGCAATGGGTTAAAATATATTTCTTTAGCTCAGTGAAATTCATTATTACCCATCTTCTGAAGCCTTCTTCTGTCAATTCATCTCCACCTAAGCCCAGTTCTGTGCCCTTGCTGTGTAAGTGTTAAGATCATTTGGAGGAGAAGAGGCACTTGGCTTTTTGAGTTTTCAATGTTTTTGCTTTGATTCTTTCTCACATTCATGGGTTTATCTACCTTTGATCTGTGAGGATGTTGACATTTGGATGTAGTGTTTGTGGGGTCTTTTTTTTTTTTTCATGCTGTTGTTGTTACTTTCTGTTTGTTTCTTTTAGCAGTCAGGCCCATCTTCTGTGGGACTGCTGTGGTTTGCCAGGTGTCCATTCCAGACCCTATTTGCCTGTGTCCCTCTTGCACCTGGCACTTTGGGGTATCACCAGTGGAGGCTGCAGAACAGCAAACATGGCATTCTATCCTTCCTCTGGGAGCTCTGTTCCAGAGAGGCACCTACCTGATGCCAGCCAAAATGCTCCTGTATGAAGTGTCTGAAGATCCCTGTCAGGATGTCTCACCCAGACAGGAGGAATGGAATCTGAGATCCACTTAAATAAACAGTCTAGCTGCCCCTTGGCAAAGTAGGTGTGCTGCCCTGGGGGGGAATCCCCCTCATCTGGGCTGCCCTGACTCTCCAGAGCCAGCAGGCAGAAAAGACTAAGACCATTGATCCACAATACCACAGCTGTCCTTCCTTCTAGGGGCTTCTATAAGGGAGATCAGAATTCTATCCATAAACCCCTGGCTGGAAATGCTGATAATCCCTCAGGGAAACCCCACCCAGTGAGGAGGAATAGGTTGGGGTCCTGCTTAAAGAAGCATCCCGGCCATGAACTGTCAGAGCCACTGTGGTGTGCTGTGGGGAACTTCTCCCAGTCCAAACCGCCTGGTCTTGCTGGCAGCTGTGGCAAGGGAAAATGGCCGACTGGAGTCACAGTGATGGCGGCAGCCCTCCCCACCTCAAAACTCAGTCTTCTTAGGGAGTTTCTAGCTGGCTGTGCTGGCTGGCATGGATTCCAAGTGAGTGGGCTTTAGCTTTAGCTTTTGGGGTTCTGTGGGAGTGGGAGCTGCTGATTGAGACTGCTTGGCTCCCTTGCTTCAATCCTCTTCCCATGGGAGTAGATGGATCTTGTGCATCACTGAAGTTCTGGAGCTGGAGTATGTGAAAATTCCTGTGTCTCAGTGCCTGCCCGAGTGGCCACCCACCCAAGCAACTGCAGTGAGTTTGTTAGCTCTGTGCTTGGGACCCAAAGCCTTGGCAGAATGGGCTCATGAGGGGACCTGCTGATCTGCAAGTTGCAAAGACCAGTGGGAAGAGTGTGGTTTTCAGGGTTGGGTAGCACAATCCCTCACCACCTTCCTTGACTGGGGAAGGGAGCTCCCTTTGCCCTGTGCAGCTCCTGGTGGGCCCTCGCTCCACCCTGTTTTGCTTCACTCTCCATGAGTCATGCCAACCACCTAGTCAGTCCCAATGAGAGAATCTGGATATCTCAATTGAAGATGCAGAATTCTCTTGCTATTTTCATTCTTCTCTATGGGAGCCACAGAGTGGCGCTGTTTCTATTTGACCATCTTGTGCTACAGACCAGAGCTGTTTCTATTCTACATCTTGGCTGCTCCCCGCAGATGGATTCAAGCAAAAACCTAGAGGTCAGCTTTTTCCTTATAGAGTGCAGTGGATCTTAGGGTGTTCTGGATAGTATCTGCCTAAAGTAGATGGATAAAATGATAAGACTTACTAGAGATGATCTCACAAGTCTTGAAATTTAGTAATGGGTAGAAAAGCATCGTGATTAAAGACTGAGAACTTTGGACTCAACATATTTCAGTGCAAATTTTACCTCTATCATTCAGCCACTGAATGGCTTTGGGCAAATGGCTTATCACTCTCCATCTTTGTTTTTGTGTCTATAAAATAGAAATCACAATTCCCATCTCGGAGTGTTTTTAGAATTAAATGAGTTAACACAGATGAAGTACCTAGTACAAACCCAGGTTATATTGGCATGCAATAAATGGAAGTTTCCCTAGGTAAACCTTTCCCCTCGTTTAATAATCTGCTTCCCTTTCCCCACCATTATGAGCTGCCAGAACAAATGCTATTTGGGGTATAATAGAAAATCTTTCTCAGATTTTTCTCCCACAGAGAACAAAGACTATAGCAAAAGGACCTCTATTCTTGGGCCATCATTATTCTCAGTGTCTAACTGACGTGGAGCAAATTCATGGCCATATTTGAATGCCCCGCTATTTCCTACAGCAGCAGTCAAGGTCAGAATGATACTATTGGCCATCAAAAAGTATAATCTGTTGGATCTTGAAAGGCTTTAACTAGAAATTCTTCCCCTTCTCATATGCACCATCCTAAAGGCCAGTCTCAAAGCTTTTTAGTTTCTCTTTAGACTTTTATTTTTGGTCCTACATACTGTTAGTGTGCATTGCCTTGAACTATTTGAAGTTCATTGTTTACTTTCTTCTTCTTTGGAGTGTATTTCAAGCATGTTATTCTTCATGGTCTTTTGTTAAACCTTTTAGAGGCCTTCAGGCTCTAAGACAACAATGAACTAAAAGTTAATGTGTTATTATTTTTCCCTTGCTTTAATTCCATCTTATATTTGAGATGGCTTAACCCAGGAGTGCCAAAGCTTTCAAATACCTGACTCTAAACCTGACACAACACTTTAAATTCCTCTCTGAATTCACAAAGACTCATAAATGAACCAGTGATTTTTCCAATGTTACAGAGTCTGAAACACAAAGCTTTAACCTGTGAATAGCTATACAGGAGAATCATGGGCAGAATGGTAAATGGTGACTTTTCCTGGCATGATAATGCCATGTGAAAAATGATGGCTTCTCCTAGATTACTTGTGTATTCACCTCATACCCTTTTCAGTAAACTTTAACTTCTTTATCTTTCCTGCTTAAGAAAGAATGGCTAAATATGAAACCACCTTTGCAAAATTATGACAGCAAGAGAAATCTGACACAGTTGACTCCATGTTGCTTCTAAGCTTCATGCTGTCCTTGGTCAATCCTGGGCATAAGCTAAGCTAATTGGGGGAGGAATTTAGTTTATAGTTTAACCTTAAAGCAAGGACAATAATAGCTCCTTCCCAAACTAGATCACCTTTGTAAAACTAATGAAAGGCCACAAAGTTAGGATTGTGAGAGGGCTCTGAATTCTGATAAGAAGTAGACAACATTTCTATAATTCCTTACTGCTCAGGAGTCATGTATCCAGAGGTGACAGGATTTGTGACTTCCTCAGTTGTGCCTATGGATAACATCACCATTGTAGAACCTAAGCTTGATCTTTTGAGATTTTTTTCAGACATTTTTACAACAGATTGGCTCTGCCAGGACCTGTGACTCATGAATCAACTGGTCCTGTTGCCCTACCCAGAGGCAGCCTCAATACAAGAGGACCATTTTCCACACCCTATGATTTCATCCCCAACCAATCAGCAGCGCCCATTCCCTAGTCCCCCAGTCATCAAATTGTCCATAAAAACCCTAACCTCTGAGCCTTTAGGGAGACTGATTTGAATAACTCCAGTTTTTCCCATGTGTGCTGGCCTCGCACCAGTTAAATTCTTTCTCGACTGCAATGCCATGGTCTCAGTGAATTCATTTTGTCTGTGCAGCAGGCAGGAAAAATCTGTTAGATGATTACAAATTCTTTCTTTATTATTTATCTCTGTCTACACATGACACTAAAAAATCACCAATTTAGGCCGGGCGCGGTGGCTCACGCTTGTAATACTAGCTCTTTGGGAGGCCGAGGTGGGCGGATCACAAGGTCAGGAGATCGAGACCATCCTGGCTAACATGGGGAAACCCCATCTCTACTGAAAATACAAAAAATTATCCGGGCAAGGTGGTGGGTGCTTGTATTCCCAGCTACTCGGGAGGCTGAGGCGGGAGAATGGCATGAACTTGGGAGGCGGAGCTTGCAGTGAGCTGAGATCGTACCACTGCACTCCAGCCTGGGCAACAGAGAGAGACTCCATCTCAAAGAAACAAAAAATCACTAATTTAAAGAAATTGTTAAAAATCATGATTACTTCCCCCCAGGCTATATATGGGTAGGAGCCAAACCACCTGTGTTGAAGAGACACCTAAGCTCAGTATGGTAGAGTATGCTAGGTACAGTCAGAGGAGAAACAGTATATCTCAACCCTAAACTATTTATTACTTTTTAAAAATGTTTGTTTAGATTTTAATTTAATGCCCTTAATTTTCTAAATCTCGACTTAGTTTCTTGGATGGTACATCCTAATTATTGATCAATTACATCTTTAAATTCAATTTTTCCAAACTTGTGCCTGAAATGTATTGATGGCTTTATGCTATGATGTTACACATTGATGAAAGGGACAATAAGACCCAGAGTGTCTAGTTACCATAATGGTCCTGGCAATGCAGAGATTGCACACTTGGCTATGAGCTGAAAGCACACCTTTGGCATATCAGTTGCGCTGATGGATATTTTGATTTCATACTCAGGACTGTCAGTCTGAAATTTTGATCATAAGTACCAGAAGGAGTTTCAAAGTTACCTTGATAATGTTCTAGACACTGCTAGATAAAGTACATTATTGCGTTCAATGCAATGCATTTTACTAAAGAGTCTACATTTACAACATTGAATATCTTACAACAAAATCAGTGTAAGTTATGAATAAATGAATTTCATGTCATAACAGTTTACATTACAGAAAGTTGCTCCAATCTGGAGTACTATAGCATGTTTGCATTTTAGAGCTTTCAATTCCACTGGAAAATAGTTCAGTGTTTTAGATAATTAATATGATGCCTTACAAAATAGGTAAAGGTATTTTTAAAGTTAAAAAAAATCTCAGAAAAAAAGTTGGAAGAGAATTTGTCGTGATTATGGTGGAGGTTGGAAGACTAGAATTAAAACAAAACTGCCCTAATTGTAACTGCTCTGTTTATGATGGGTGTAAGACAACAGTGATGAATTATTTCCTCTCTTCTAGACTGGCTGCCCGCTTCCTTCTATGATTTCCAGATATAGACCAAAATGTACTAATGATGCTTCTCTGCTGTATTATATAACTGTTGACCTACAATCTATCTTGCAAAGGGGTTTCTAAAGGCTTATGAATGACAATAGCCATTTATAATAATCAGTATAGGATAATTAATTATTCATTCACCTAATTGCTTACATTAAATGCCCCCTTCCGAGATGTCTAGGTCTTTCTTGATAAGGAAATCTAAGTGGTATTTTTTCTTAAATCTTATATAATCAAGTACTGGTGTAGGCAGAGTCAGTGGCCCAGAAATCAAGATTCTTAACAAATAAATTTACAAATAATGGGTAGTTTTGGTTAGGTCATTTTAGAAGGCAAAGAAAGGAGAGAGTGACTGTTGAAAACTGATCTCTAAATCATTGTCTTGTGTAATCTCATGAAGAGTTTAGAAAACAACTTTGTGCTCTAACAGTTGTTCATAAGAGATTATTAATTGAACTGCTATTTTTTCCCCAATGCACTTTCCATTATAAATGAAATGAAACACTTAAATACACACATAGGATAAAAAGCATTACTCTCAGCTTTTACAGCACTCTCTGATTTATTTGAGACTATGTCCTCTATCCTCGTGTCTGGTCATTTGAGATCTGCCAGGTAAGTAAATTAACAGACTGAGCATAAAGGTGTAAAGCTTTCTATAATTTTGAAAACAATGAAACTGTAGAAGACAATAGAACTTGCAGCAGTAACAGTGAAATGGCTTACTAAAGTGAATTAGTGGGTTGCACCAGATTTCATCTAGCTCTTTAACATATGTTTATCTATCCAGCTATCTATTTATCTATCTAATGTGTGTGTTTACACACAATACATAAATGTTATGCAAAAAGTATATAGAAGCAGATGCCATACAAAGATTAAGTGTTATTTTTTATATGTCTCTAAAGTCTGTGTCTCAAATTAATACAATGGTTTGTCAGATTTTTCCATTGTTCCACTTCAAAGCATGCAATTATATTGCCTTAATTGGAAGCACTGATGTGTTTTCACCAAGGATGTTTGTTTGTATTCTGACTACTGAGATATAAATATGGGACCATTTGCTATTTTTAGTTTCCTACTAACATGGATTTAAAAAAAAAAAAAAACTTTTTATCTTTATAAACTGACACACTAAGTGTATCATCAGTTCAAAACTCTGAATTTATGGTAAATCTTAAAATCTTACTAGTTTTGAACTGAAATGGATCTTTATTCAAGGGTCCTGATAATACATAGCAGAAAGTATAACAGACAAATCCAGGGACTTGCTGACTTATGTGTTACCATAAATCCAACTGCCCTGTATTTTATCCAACAAGCTTTGGTGTCCATTTGACCAGAAGATCCTTAAATATTTTGTTATCTCTGATCAGTTTGGTCAGCAAGGATTTAAAATAACTTTTCAATAATCACATGTTGTTAGTGAAAATAGTTTGCTTCAAAACTTTGAGGATATAATCTCTCCACGGATTTTAGTGGAACAGCATTTTCATCTTGTCAGGTTATATCAGCATCAAATTATACTAATTCTCACCTAATAGGAATTATAGGCTTTTCTTTAACCCTGTGTATGTCATCAAGGTCCTGTTGACCAAAGCTGCACAGATTCTGCCTTTCCTCCCATATCTGCAGTCTCAGTGAGATGAATTAACCTGTTGACTCAAATTGTCTTTGCCATAGACTGAAGTAAACAGAACTTCTGGAAATGCCATTTTTAGCATTCACTAAGATCCAGGTACTATTTTAAGCATTCACATATATAAACTCATTTAACCTTCACAGCACACATGATGTGCATATGAATCGTTTCCTCATTTTACAGTTGAAGGAACCCAGACAAATGGAAGTGAAGGTACTATATGCTCTATTGAGGCTACTGTCCTTCAATAACAAAAATGTCACCACCAATAATTAGTATATATCAAGTTTTCATTAGGAGACCATCATAGTGCCAACATTTTATTTGATTTTTCTCAATGTCTTTCTTCAAGACCCCTAGGGCTTTCTCTGAATGAGAATTCAGTCCAAACAGCTTCAAAATTGAGACAGTGGTGAAACAATAACTTGTTCATTCATTCATCATTCATTCATTCATTCATTCATTCGTTTAACAAATATCTTATTCACTGCACATCTCCTATGCACAAGGCACTTCCTAGGCAGAAGGGGTAGAAAGGCACTCAGCGGCATTAGGTTATATTACACAACCAAATAAATAAGGTCATTACAGATTAGGGTGTGCAATTAGAAAAAAACCAAAAACAAACGAGGGAATATATTTAAAAGTACAAAGAAGGTCTTCCTTTAGATAGGGATAATTACAAAAAAGCTTTTCTGAGGAGGTGACATTTGAAATGAGACCTAAGGAGATGAGTCCTGTGAAAAGCCAGGAGAAAGGTATCAACAGGAACCTGATGAAAGTCAGAGCCTAGATTGTTCCAACTTACGGGAGGCAGTGTGACTGGAGCAGGGCAGTGGGTGAGGGCTGCACATCTATGATGAGGGTCAAGAGGCTGAAGCAGTCAGATCTTGCCATGGTAGCAGAAGCAGGTCCACCCAGTCAACTGCCCTGATGGGCTCCATCAGCACAACACAACCTCAGAGGTGTTGGCTTCATTTGTTTTTGGTGAAGTCGTTCCATGCCAAATTTGCTAACTAGGTGTTATATGGTATCCCAGTAACAGATATTTTAACCATTCTTTTTCACTCATGGTCCCTATCCTGTAACTAAAATGCAGCTGTAATTACTGACAACAAAACAACAAAAATATCAATAAAAAACAGTTCCAGAAAAGTTAAGTAACTTGCCCCAGGCTACAAGGTCATGAATGAGGAATGGAGTCTAGGCTCGGAGTCTTTCCACTATAAGACTCCATCTTAACAAACAAACAAACAACAAAAAACAAAACCATGGGGTGGAGTTGCAAGTAGAAAGATACTATCAGTGCACCTTCAGTCACACTAGTCTAGGTCTCATCCTTCACTTAGTAGCTCCTCTTCTGATCATTCAAACTGTGAAAGACATGGGCATAGTCTGAGGCTCAGAGAACGTTTTAAGAATGTGACATTGGTCTGTGTGCAATGACATTCCTAATAGACCTAGAGAGCGAAGTGGGATTTCTACTTGGTTTGAGACTAAAAGGATGGAAGCTTTGTAGTTCCCCCTTGGTATTAGCATAATTCCCCTTTTTTGTGTTCATGTTACATATGCATAGTTTTATTTTTAAAAATAGGGCCACTGTTTTCTCTCCCCAGAAATCTGAGCACTGATATCATATTGTACTTAGTTGTTCCATGGGACAAGATGGATTACAAGTCTGTGAATTCAAATGGTGGCCTATTGCTGCTTTTTAAATCACCGGGATCCTAAATGTTAATTTCACATATGCACATTTTAAACCATAATTAAATTGAACAGCAATCTGGTGGAAGGTTCCATCTTGCAGTACTCAGACTTTATTCTCAGACTCCTCAGGGACACTATAGTTTTCTTTTTCTGTTCAGCGTTCTGCATTTGATATATCTCTTTTGGGTCATATTTTTCTGTGAAGTTATTTTAATTTAGGAGCATTTTTGTGGAAATAAATTCCTCACATTTTGGCCACTCTAATAGGATAAGAGTTGTGGAGAGGAGTGGAATAGGATGCACAGTGAGTTAAAAAACAAACAAACAAACAAACAAACAAAAAAACCAGGTTCCTGACTGCTGTAACATGTGTGGCTTTACTTCATTGAGACTTGTTAACCGACTGACTCTAATGGAAGAAAAAAGGAAAGCACAAAGAGAGAAAAATTGTGTTCCGTAGTAGCATTCTTTCAGTTTGTCTTTTTTAAACATGTTTTTGTGGAGTCATGAGTTGAAAAATTTCTTTGGGTGACTGTAGTTTCTTAGGATCTCCACAGAATAACTTTCTCCCCATCAGTCTTGGGGAGTTCCACCAGGTGGAGAGGGTTCAGGATTTGGGGGAAGCATGTCATTAGAACTTTCCAGTTGCCTAGGATTGGCATAACCTAGAGTAGAAGCTCTCAAACGAGGATTTCATCTAGTAACATAATGATCTGGGAGGTTTCTAAATACAAAGCCCTAAAGTTTATATCCAATAATTCATCTTTAATAGGGCTGGGTTGGGATGGGAAGATGATAGAGAAGGTGGGGGGATAGGGGAAACTCAGGAATCCATGTAATTTTGTAAAGATTTCCTGCACATTCTAATGCACAACGTGTTTATGAATTACTGAGTAGAGAAACAAAGCCATAGGTAGAGGACAACTGTCATTCAGTAGCTAGGAAGTCCTCTTGTTTTCACTCAGCTCCACATGCAAGCAGGGGCCACCTTGAAGATGAGAGATTGTCCAGGCACTGAAGAGGGCAACCCTTTTCTCACTAGTGTTTCTTCCTTAATTTCTCTTTCTCTTCTCCTTATTAGTTTTCCTCCTTTTTAACCTCCTGACTCCTTCTTATTTATTTTTGAAGAAGGTAATTCACAGAAAATCATAGAAACACTGTGAAATATGGGCAGAAAATGTATTATGTGGACCACTATAATACTTATGTTTAAAAATCAAACTGTATTCTCTGAGATGAGCCTTTCATTCCTTACTGCATGTAATCTGCTCATCCTCTTCTTCTTGAGTGTGAGTGGGGTGTAGTGAGCCTGTTCCTTGTCCTTGTCTCTGGCTGACAGATTCTATACCACTAGCCAGCTCTTGTCACTCAACTTTCCTTCAAGTGAAGCCCAACACCTCAGGACCTTCCAAATCCTAATGCACATGTCTACTACTTTCATGAATCTACTTTCATTGAGTCTGATTATTTTAGCACCTGCTTAAGACATTTTCTCTCGACATCATCTCCTACAGTGGGTCTCAGCAATTTTGACCTCATGGTCCATCTGACGCTATGCTGTTGATGTGATTCTTTAGACACTCCACTATCTTTGGGTTAGTCCCCACCAATATGACCACTTTCTAGACTTCATCATCACATTGATCTTGAACCATCTGCCCTGTCTGGACATAACCTGTTTGCAGATTGTTTCCTCTTATTTTGAAAAATCCATAAAGATTTTTTTTTCCTTCATTAGGCCCCCTGGGCATTATAACTCTTTCAATAACTGCATCCGATTTACTTGCCCCCTCAAGACACTTTATATGGCATTAATCCATAAATGAAGTGGAGCCCTCATAGCCTAAACATCCTGTAAAGACCCCTCAATACTGTTATTTAGAGATTAAGTTCTCACACGAATTTTGGAGCAGACACAAGCATTCTAATCACAGCCCCAGTCATGAGGAGTAACATGATAGATGATAAACGTAAAGTCAGAGTTGAAGGGGGTTAGTGACCTTAACAAGTTGCTATTAAAATATCTTACTTTTGCAATTTAAAAGGAAGTGTGATCCTGTGAACATATCTTTAGGTCCTCTCCTAAGGATTTGGAAGATGCTCATGTCAGTGAGGGGCCCTGAAACTTCATTAACTTGAAAGTAAATTCATATGTGCAATGATGAGCATTTACATGGCTCTGATAAGTAAACATGGAATATTGGTCTAATCAAAATGATATTTTTAATTTAATTAATTCTTGCATGTGCTTTTTAATATACTTAAAAATAGGGATTATGATATAATAAATGATATCTTACAAATACTGTTGGCCAGGCAGCAATTCATAGTAAGGTTGTCATCACCTATGCAAGACAGCATGGGCTGGGCTTGGTGGCTCACGCCTGTAATCCTAGCACTTTGGTAGGCTGAGTCAGGAGAATTGCTTGAGCTCAGGAGTTCAAGACCAGCCTGAAAAATGTAGTGAGACCTAATTTCTATTTTAAAACTATCAAAATAATTAGCCAGACTTGGTGGCGCACACCTGTATTTCCAGCTGCTTAGGAAACTGCATTGGGAGGATCATTTGAGCCTGGGAGATTGAGGCTGCAGTGAGCTGTGATTGCACCACTATGCTCTAGTCTGGGAGACAGAGCAAGACCCTACCTCAAAATAAACAAACAAATAAAATACAAACAGAAAGCAAGAACATAAAAAACTGCAGCATGCTGTATTGGAGGTGTCCTATAATTAGTTTGGTGGCAGCTACATGGTTATATACATAAATAAGGCATCAATGGTGTGGGAATAAAGTGAAGTAGTAAAGTAAGTGTAGCTGGTAATATTCTTGAAGAGGGAGAAAAAAATCTAGATAGCTGTGCATAATGCAAAACTCAATTGAAGACCAACATCAAAGTCTTTTGGTATTTTAAGAATTCTTCTATAAAAACTACATTGTCAACATTTTTGATGGTACAAAGGATGATAGTGTGGAATAACATTGATTGTAAGACTTAGTCAAATAAGTGATTTGAACATCAGATTCTGAATTTGAAAAAAATACTAGGTATACCTTTAACAATTTACTTTGCTCATATTTTTATGTTGAGTAAGAATGATACATTATGAAATTTATATATGATTAATTCTAAAAAATCTTTTTCAGTAAAAAGTCTATGTGATGAGAAAGTTTTGTATCATAGTTAATTCGCATAATTTTTCTTAGTACATAAAATGACAGTACACCTTAAAATCAATGGTCTCTTAGATTGATCAAATATAGTATCTATAATGGGAGGCATGGCTGCCCACGTATGTGAGTGTCGGTGGGGAGTGGTGAAAATAATGTAAATTCTCATCTTCTCTAGAAGGAAGTTGATATAGATTGCCTAAACATGAAAACTCAACAGTATAAGTGTACTATTGTATTAGTTCGCTTGGGCTTTCAAAACAAAATGCCACAGACTGGGTGGCTTAAAGAACAGAAATTTATTTTCTCACAATTCTGGAGGCTAGAAGTTCACGATGAAGTTGTCAGTAGTTATTATTCATTTTTAATAGCAAGTATGTATATTACAGGAAAGAGTCAAGAGAGGGGAAATTGACCATGATAAGATTGACTTCTCATCTTGAGAGGCAAATGGAGACTGGAGTATATGGAGTGGCTGGTTCTAGGAGACCCGGTATAGGAGGGTCTGGATGCCCAGGAGACAGATGTGGGACACGGGCTCTTAGAAGGTCTTTTGGAGATTGCTTCTATTTCTCAGTGAGATAATATGGAAAATCATCCACTGACGATGAAGACCAGGAAGAGATACTGGGAATTTGAGGAGAAGGAAAAATTGTGAAATAGTCATTTAGGAGAGAGAGTGAATTGACTGAGAGAAGCTGTAGGACTGATATGGGCACACTGAAGTTTAGCAGTCATGAATCTGAAGTAAAGCAGGCCAGCATGTGGCAGTTGATCCCAGGCCAGAGACGAGGGATGTAGAATGAGGAAAGGAAAGCATCTAGAATAGTTCCCAAATTTGTGCCCTGAGCAACAGGTAGAACTGGTGCCAGGGGATGTAAGTGGAGACACAGGTATAGATTGAGGAGTAGAAATGGTATGAATTGAGTTTTTAGGATGTTAACTAAAAAGTGCCTGTAGGATATCCAAGCGGTCTAGTATTCAGAATTTTAGGTTTGGTGAGATAAATTCACATCACCGACACATATAAACATGAATTGAATGCAGTTGGCCAGGTAGGATGTTTAAAATAAGCCTCATTGTAGTGTTTGCTGGGTGTAAGATGCCTGTGGGGGTGCTGAGTTATTAATGAGCATAGCATGAGAGTTATTCAGAAGTGGGGAAGCAAAGGGGTTTTTGCAGCATGAGAGGTAAACAGAGCTGAAGAGCTATACCCAATTGTTTGACTGAAGGTCATGGAGCGTTTGAGTCCACTGGTCCAACAGCTCCTCTGTATTGGTGTTGCTTTAATTTCCTTAACACCTATTACCATTTTACTTAAATACTAACCTATTTTAATTTATTTTGAAATCCTTTTTGAGTCAGATGTCAATTGAACAAATACCTAACTGAATATTGTATTCTTCCAGCTTTCCCTGTACACAGAAATATTTCTGTCACATAGAAGGTAGTTAACACATATGTGCCAACTGATTTATTGAAAGTACAAACAAAAATGTTTTTATCAAATTTGTTATGTTAAAAATCTATGATGTTATTATAATTGTATTTTGAAAGAAAATGCCTGTGTTTGAATATTTTTTATAGATGTTAAAAACCTGATCCATAAATACACCATTTCCTTTAAGTTTCTCAGATTTTAACATCTACTTTCAGCTCAATTTTTAAACAGATCAAAATTGGAATAAATGACAATTAGAACAGGATCCAATTCATATGTACTTCTCTGGTTTAATTATAGGAACATTTTATGATATCTAACAGATTTATACAATAGAATTTAATGGTGCATCACATACATGATAAAACTGAAATATTGAAATGTTTTATAGTTAAATTATCTAGAAAACAATTATAGAAACCAATAGTGTCAAGAAAATGTTTAGGGAATAAATTAAAGCATTTGATCATATGCATTAAAGCATTGGGCATAGTCATATCAGAGGAAAGAATGTTTTAAAGGGAACCATGTTAATACATTTTTAATAATATTTTATAAGTATATAGTATTAGATCAACTTCATATGATAGTGCATTTTACATATTAAATTAATCAGATCAACTTCATATGATAGTGCATTTTACATATTATTATTGAATCATATTCAAATTCAATGCTTTGTAATTGTATAAAACAGAACTGTCATTTTTAATTTTATAATATGCTAATAGTTAAATAATTTAGTATAAAAATTAATGTACCACTTTGATAATATACCAGGATTTATAGAAAATTAGTTTATTTTATCTTTTATTCCCAAATCCCTAAAATAGGTGTCAGCATGTGAAACTCAATTTATATTTTCTCTTATAAAGATTACTCTCGAGTGAATTTGAATACAATACTTTTGAGGATCTAATAAAAATTTCAACTTTGAAAATGAAAATGAGTGTATTGAAACATGATTTTCTGATGAATATGTGCGCTTATATTTTTGTGCTCTCTTGAGAGAAGGCTTTTTTCAACCCCAGGTTAGGTCATGTACAATGAGCAGTACTGGGATGGATTCAAATCCTTGCTTACTTATTTTGTGTTTGCTTGTGTATGTCTGTGTGTGCGCAGTTATGGTTAACACAACTTCACATAATCTTATGTATTTACATTTACTATTTTGCTATCATTAGACAGAGATAACCCTTGCTGTATTTTATATACATCTTATTTTTCCTCCTACTCCCAATTCGTCACTTTGTATTACAGACTCTGTGTGTAATTACTCGGAGGATTCTTTCCTTTACATCTGTACATGAATGCAACTAATCATCTAGTAAAATTTTGGTTATCTGTATACTCAAATAGCTTTACCTTAAGAAGGCAGAATGTGTAGCAATTCTGAGCGCAAACTTTGCAGTTAGGGTTTACTCTGCCATTTTTAGCTGTGTGATAAACTCTCTAAGTCTTAATTTCTCCTCTGTGATATAGGGATAACAATACACATAGGAAAATCTACATCATAGAGTTATCATAAATATAAAATGAAATAACATAGGTAAAACATTGAGCAACATGCTTTGCTTATGGTAAGTGCTTACTACACTGCCATTATTTTAATTAAGTTCAACTGGACTAACATTCACTTGGATGTTGTAGTGGACACCAATTGGAGTGTCTTTTTAGAACAGTATGATCTCCCTCTTTCTGAGAAAGGTGGGGATAGTCAGACGTACATAGTAATATGGCCTCTTTGATCAGAGTCAACAGGTCTAGGAGTAGAACCTGACCCTAACCATGCCAGTCAAGGTCCTTCTCTAGAAGCTTTCTTTTTTCTTTTCTTTTCTTTTTTCTTTTTCTTTTTTTTCTTTCTTTCTTTTTTTTTTTTTTTTGAGATGGATTCTCACTCTTGTTGCCCAGGCTGGAGTGCAATGACTCAATCCCAGCTCTCTGCAACATTGCCTCCCAGGTTCAAGCATTTTTCTTGCCTCAGGCTCCCGAGTAGCTGGGATTACAGGCATGTGCCACCATGCCTGGCTAATTTTGTATTTTTTAGTAGAGATGGGGTTTCTCCATGTTGGTCAGGTTGGTCTTGAACTCCCGACCTCAGGTGATCCGCCCGCCTCAGCCTCTCTAAGTGCTGAGATTACAAGGGTGAGCCACTGCATCCAGCCTAGAAGTTTTCAGACTAGAGATGGAGAAAGAGCTTTATTGAATCTCAGAGGGTGGAGCTAAAATATGTCACACTTAAACACTATAGGGAGCTTGTATAGTAGCATGTGAAGGGCTCAGAGAGAGAATATGGTTAAAGGCAGAAAGAAGCATTGCTTCAGTCTTTCATCCTGTGTTTATTAAGCACCTCTTTTCTAGATATAGCTATAGGCACTGAGGACACAACGGTGAGCAGCACCAGACAAGAGTCCTGTTTCTGGGGTTCATCAGCTGGTGTTGGAGATGAGTCTTACGGAATAAACACAACCAAGAGTGACTGACTGCACAGTAAGTGCTGTGAAGGGAGGGATAAAAGTCCATGACATCTTCTACAGAAGAAAGCAGATGTAGCCTAGGGAGTCAGAGAAGTCTTCTGGGAGTAAGTCACACTTGAGCTGATACAAAGAATCAGAAGTAGCTATCTAGGTAAAGATGGAGAGAAAGGTGAATCAGGTATGGGGGAAAAACATGGAGAAAGAATCCAGGCATTGGCTGGGTGTAGTGGTTCATGCCTGTAATCCCAGCACTTTGGGAGGCCAATGCGGGAGGATCACCTGAGGTCAGGAGTTTGACACCAGCCTGGCCAATATGGTGAAATCCCGTCTCTACTAAAAATACAAAAATTGGCCGGGCGCGGTGGCTCAAGCCTGTAATCCCAGCACTTTGGGAGGCCGAGACGGGCGGATCACGAGGTCAGGAGATCGAGACCATCCTGGCTAACACGGTGAAACCCCGTCTCTATTAAGAAATACAAAAAACTAGCCGGGCGAGGTGGCGGGCGCCTGTAGTCCCAGCTACTCGGGAGGCTGAGGCCGGAGAATGGCGTAAACCCGGGAGGCAGAGCTTGCAGTGAGCTGAGATCCGGCCACTGCACTCCAGCCTGGGTGACAGAGCGAGACTCCGTCTCAAAAAAAAAAAAAAAATACAAAAATTAGCCAGGCATGGTGGCGGACACCTCTAATCCCAGCTACTCGGGAAGCTGAGGCAGGAGAATCACTTGAACCCGGGAGACTGAGGTTGCAGTGAGCCGAGATCATGCCATTACACTCCAGCCTGGACAGCAAGAGTGAAACTCCGTCTCCAAAAAAAAAAAAAAAAAAAAAAAAAAAAAGGCAGGGAGGAACACGTAGCCTTTAAGAAACTGAAAAGAAAAGTTAAGTGTGGAATGGAGGTTCAGAAAATAGGCTCTGAATTCAAATTATGTGGCTTCAAACAGAGACCTACTAATAATTAGCTGTGGCTCTTTGGGTAAATTGTTTAAACACACTCTGCATCAGTTTCCTCAACTGCTTAAAGGGATGACATAGCAATCTCAATGTGGTCTGTGAGGACTGAGTTAAATATTATATGCAGAGTAGTAAGCACAATGTGTTCAGCATGCATTAAGTGTTCAATGTCTACGGACAGTCTCTGACTTACGCTGGTTCAACTTACTATTTTTCAACTAGATGGTGAGAAAGCAATAAACATTCAGTAGAAACTGTATTTTCCGTACCCATACAATCATTCCGTTTTTCACTTTCAACACAGTATTCAATAAATTACATGAGACAGTCAATAATTTATTGTAAAATAACCTGTGTGTTAGATGATTTTGCCCAACTATGGGCTAGTGTAAGTGCTCTGAGCACATTTAAGGTAGGCTAGTCTATGACGTTCAGTAGGTTAGATGTATTAAATGCAGTTTTAGCTTACAATATTTTCATCTTATGATGTGTTTATCGGGATGTAATCCCGTTGTAAGTAAAGGAGCATCTGTATCTGCTATCATAGAGGGTAAGAGTGCTGGAAAAGTAGGCTGAGAAGTAGCCGAGTGCATGAGAGGTTATCAGATTTCCATTTTGGACACATCACCACGTCTGCAAAGTAGAAAAAAAGATTTGACAGAGACAAGATTAGATAGAGAAGCCAGTTAGGAGGCAATGGCCATGCTACAAGGCTAGGTAACGGTAGCTTGGATGCGGAGGATGACAGTGGAGAGGACAGATTTTAAAGTGTTTGGGAAGTGAAATCTGTAGGACTTGGAGACAAACTGGAAGTAGAATGTAACGGAGAGGAAGGTGTCAGGAGAAGCAGGAAAGTTCTAAGAGGTGAAGGAAGAGGTGAAAGGTCAGGAAATGCAAGTACAAACAATTATAATTCAGGATAATAAGTCTTACTGAGGAAATGGGAGCAAATTGCTATGAGAACCCAAGAGAGAGTATGTTTGTAAACAGTCTGAGGGTCCCTGGGTATTTCCATTACAGATTTTGGGAAATTGCTGGTTTTTTGAACTCACTGTCAAAATAGACCAAAAATAATGTTGAGATTATGTTCTTACGCTTTTCTCCAAAAAATCAGGTGGTGACTCACTGAAAGCACAACATTTATATATCTGAGTGCTTTATCTTTATGCTTCATTATTTTGTCAAAACTCTGAGGCCACCATCCTTAGCAAACTAACACAGGAACAGAAAAACAAACACTGCATATTCTCACTTACAAATCAGAGCTAAATGATGAGAATAAATGAACACAAAGAAGGGAACAACCAATGCTGGGGCTGACTTGGAGGTGGAGGGCAGGAGGAGGGAGAGAATCAGAAAAAATAACTGTTGGGTACTAGGCTTAGTACCTGTGTGATGAAATAATCTGTACAACAAATACCTGTGACATGAGTTTACCTATATCACAAACCTGCACATGTACCCCTGAACCTAAAATAAAAGTTAAAATAACAACAACAAATCTTCTGCACTTCACTATACAATATTCAATGCTGATTTTCAGATACAAAACTATAATTAGGAAAAGCAAGCATTTCTGATAGACAGTGCAGACAACAGATATTGGACCCTTAATGGATCTTACCAAGCAGATAGTTATTCTGTCTTCCCTGAGGGAAGTAAGCAGAGGGGTGGAGTGGGGGCAGTGTTCACTCCATGCTCTGTTCCTTCTGTGAGAGAAGAATTTCCTCTAGGGCAGTGGCCCCCAACCTCTTTGGCACCAGGGGCTGGTTTTGTTGAAGACAATTTTTTTTCCACGGACCAGATGGTGGAGGGAGATGATTTGGGAATGATTCAAGTGCATTACATTCGTTGTGCATTTTATTCCTGTTATTGTTCCATTGTAATATATAATGAAATAATTATACAACTCACCATAATGTAGAACCAGTGGGAGCTCTGAGCTTGTTTTCCTGCAACTAGATGGTCCCATCTGGGGCTGATGAAAGACAGTGACAGACCATTAGGCATTGGAGTCTCATAAGGAGCGTGCAACCGAGATCCCGTGCGTGCACAGTTCACAATAGGGTTTGTGCTCCTATGAGAATCTAATGCTGCTGCTGATCTGATGGGAGGCGGAGCTTAGGTGGGAATGCAAGTGATGGGGAGCAGCTGTAAATACAGATGAAGCTTTGCTTTGCTCACCTGCTGCTCACCTCCCTCTGTGCAGCCCGGTTCCTGCTGTACCATCCATGGTTAGAGGTTGAGGATCCCTGCTCTAGGGAATCTAGAGGCAAACGTACAAGCATGTCCCCCACAGCAGGATGATGCAGCAAGTTAACACTAAAGAATTGAATGAAGTTTCTTCTGAATGTGTGAGAGCTATACTTCATTTTTCATAAAACAACAAAAGAAATTAGGCAAAAATACTTTCTTATTTAATAATTTGGAGTTTATGCAAACAAAAAAATAAATAATGCAAGTTTTAAAAATGCTAATAAAATTTGTATTTCTGAAAATTGATTCAAAAATATATATCATTGTTTGACAAAGAATAGCTGTAATAATAAACTGTAGTTTTACTAAAATTATAAAATTCACTGGAGGATATAAAAAAGAGGCAGCAATATTACACAATCTTTAGTTAGGAAACTGAAAAAAAATTAAATAAAAACTCAAACCACGAAATCCCTAGCTAATGTTGAATATGCAAACACTTAGTTCTATTTTTTAAATGCAGTTTTGTTTGTCTGTCTGTTTTGTTTTATATCGTGATTTAAGATGTCAATTCTTAAAGAAATTATTCTCTAAAACTTTAGAATTTCAAAATTCTCATTCATATTGATGCCATGAGGTTCTACCATGAAAGTGAATTTTGATCATCCTAGTGTTCACTTACTAATACGTGTTTATATTATATGTGTGTGTGTATATATATATACACACATATATATATAAATGCAGTATGGTATGAGTTTTCTCTTAATGCCTTAACAAGTAGCCACAAACATTGTGGCTTAAAATAAATGTATCTCACAGTTCTGTAGTTTAGAAGGCTGACATGGGTGTCACTGGACTAAAACCAACATGTCAGTCTAGCTGCATTCCATGTGGGAGGTTCTGGGGCAGAATCTACTTCCAGGCTCATTCGATTTCTTAGCAGGATTCAGTTCCATGCAGTTGTAGGACTGAAGTTACCAATTCCTTGCTGGCTTTTGGCCAGGCATCCTTAGCTTCTAGAGACTATGCGAATTACCTGCTATACTTCTCTGTGCCCCCACCTTCTGCCTCATCTTTCTTGTTTCCTAGCCCACATTTCTTTGACTTCATCTGGAAAGAGTCCTCTACTTTTAAAGCTTGTTTATTAGATCAGGTGTATCTGGATAATCCAGATGATAATAATCTTTCTATATTAAGGTCCATAACATTAATTACATCTGTAAAGTCCCTTTGCCAAGTAACAATGTTACATATTCACAGGTTCTGGGGATTCCAGCATGGAAATCTTGGGGAGGGGGTATTTTCCTACGTACCACAAGGATATATTCCCAAATAGTTATTTGTTTGAATCTTTGGAGTATTCATAGAGTCTAAAAAGTTTTTAAATAAACTAGTAAAAAATTAAAAAATACATAACATGTGTGCTGCATTTTCATAAGGAAATTTGTAAATTGTACTTATATTAGCTAACATTGTTTTATTTCTTAAATTACCATCAAATTATACATGTTTGGTAACTCCCTTTGAAGTAAATGAGCAACATTTATTCTCTATAAAACTTCCATTTTAACTAGGCACATTAGATATCATTAGTACAAATTCATTATAAATTGCATTCCAGATTTCATACAGGGTTTATTTACCCAGATCTTGTTATATATGAAAAGTTAACTAAGATAATATTAATATTAGTTTTAGTAAATGCCCTGCAGTTAACGAGAATCTACTTAATATGAGAAGCAATTCTTGCTTTCTTTTGTAATATTCACAATGGATGAATATCTAATCCATGTTTAGTTTATACTTATTAATCTAACCATTCTACATTTATTTTCATTCTAATGATATATGTAAATTCAAAAACATAATTTAAGGTAGATGGATTTTAAATTTCAAACTTTGGTACTTAATGTCATTAATTATGCTGAAAGGTACATGAATTCTCTATAATTACCTGGCTTATCACTATTTTAATGTAACATCCTCTTTTAAAAATGTAATTTTGGTTTTTTGGCATTAGTCTTTGATTCATATTTTATCCCAGCGCTGCAGTCTTGGATATCCCCTGCAGAGATGGATCTATTCCTAACAAGGTTTTTTTTTTTTGTTTTGGAACTTGGTAATTATTATAATACTGATGGCAATTCCTGTCACTCTTATTAGGCTATAGCTTTTCAAGGCAGAGTGGTGCTCCCTGATCCTTCTTAAGCCCCTGTTTAAATGTAAATTAGAGGAGACCAATTTACATTACCTATTCCAGGCATCCATATGCAATACCAGATTGCAAAAGGAAATATTTGTAAGGAGATAGCCCTATATTTATCTTATGACACTCATCACTATGACACTTTAGTGCTTGAGCAGCCAAACTAGAATAATTTCAATTATCTACCTAAGAAAAAAATAATCCAAAACAGACAGACTTTTGTGTCTTTCAAAGCTGGATTGAGTAAAAGGGAGTGAATTTTAGTGCTTTTGGTCTAATTAGATAGCAGTTTGGTCCAAAGGATTATTTGCATCCTTTCCTGAACTCAAGAGATTAAATGCCCTTAACTGAATTTTGAAAGGCAGAAAGAGACCTTAGATGGTCTGACATCACTTTTTCTAGTTTAGAATTTAATTTTTAGAATGTTCCAGCTCTAGGTAAATGATGGTACAGTATCGTGGGCAGAAGGCAATTATGAGCAGCATTCAAGGACAAAGGAGAAAGAAAAGCAGCAAGACCCTTCTCCCAGACTGCAGAAGGCAAAAAGTCAGTGAAAATTTGGATTTCACCTTTGAAGACAAAGTACATTTTTCTAAATTTTCATCAAGTTTTCTACTTAACTTTAACTTTGGTGATTTGGCATCCTATTAATTTAGAACTTGACTGGAAATTTTTCTTATCAGCTGAAGTGCAGTTATTATCACCAAACCTCCATCACCTGAAAATAGGCCAGGAGAAGCCAGGAGAACAGAATATGCTCCTTGTTGGTATTTAGTGAATGTAAAGTCTCATTGATATCCCTTACACAAGATGTCACCTGAAATCCTTGGATTGAGCCTCATTGCTTTCTCATTTATAATCTATGGAACTTTAACTCTCTGGGCCTAACTGTTTTCAGTAGCAAAACTGGGTCCATATTACCCATTTCACAGATTTGTTTTAATGGCTAATGGAGATCATGCTCATGAAGTCTTTTGCTTCTGTTTATTATGTAAGGGTACAATGATGGAAGATGCTATTAATGCTATCATATTATTTAATTAGATGCTCATAACAAATCTGTGAAACAGGCAAGAAAGGCATTATTATTATCATTTCTTTTAAAGAAATTGAAACTCAGAATTAGTTAGAAGCTTACTTGTACATGATGAAAGGTCCACAGTGATTTCCACCTCTCCAGGCTGCTTCTCAGCCATGCAGTTTCCCATCTAGATATGAAGGAAGCATAATTTAGAGTATCTTTTTTATTAAAGATATGGAGTCACCTATCATGTACATAACACACTGCTAAGTATGCCAGAGGAAACAGACAGCACAGTTGTTACCCACGCTTCCTGTTAATCAGACATGAGGCCTGTGATACTTGGTTTATGGCCCTTCTTGGCTCAGAAAGTTGACTCAAAAGCATAACCATGGTGTTGAGGTCAGCATTAGTGCTGCTGATAACATATACGCTGTTACATACCAAGGACTTGGTGCTAAAACTGGCTTTATTCTTCATTCTTCTATTCAAAATAATCATTCCTCATTATCCATTATTTTTCCTTTTCTCTCCTCATTGAGTAGACTTTTATTGGTAGATAAGCAGTTAAGCCTGACCTCTCTAGTGGGTAAATGTATTATTTCCTTTATGTATTTATTTTAATGTCTCTGAAAAAGCAAAATGATTAGCCTTGAGAGTGAAAATACAGATGATTTTTTCTGCATCTATCTATTGAAATTAACTAGCATTAGGTCCTTAGTAACAATGTTAATAAGCCATTTGAATTTCTCTTCCTTGACATAGAAATTAAATAGCACTGGTTGAAGAAAACATACATTTTTTTTTTCCCAAATGTTGGATTGTAAAGGGGAAGGTAGATAGAGTAGGATTGGAAAGGCATGATACCTTTCCTTGCCCAATGTAAGGGTCGTGGCTGACACTTCTATAACAAAAGACAGATTGACAAGAGAAAAGCATAGCAAACTTATTTAATCAAAATTTTATGTGACATAGGAGCCTTCAGCAATGAAGACTCAAAGACGTGAGGAAAACTATTTTTATGCTTAGTTTCAGTGAAGAATAGACAGCTATGTAGAAATGTGATTGGGCAACAGGGTATGATCTAATTGTAATAGACTGAGTGGGAAACCCAGAATAGCCTGCCCAGTTTCTTCTTGGCTGCTCTACGTAGCATTCCTGCCTCCTGGGTACAGGTAGGACCCCTCTGGAAGGAGGGTCTTATGACCTACTATCCAACAAGGTGGGTCACAGAATTTCTTTATGGCCAGCTCCTACACAGAAAAGTAGAGGAAGGTTAGAATAATAGTTTTAGGTTTTATAGCTTGCTTTGGAGAAGAAGAGTTCTAGTTTCTATGACCTGTCTTAGGGAATAGGAATTCTGCCTTTTGTGATGTGCTTTGGGTGAGATAAGGGCAGGAGATCACAGGGCAGGAGAAGGCCAGAGAGAGGTGGCTTCTGAGGCCTTCCAATCTCCTTCGGTTCAAAGTACTCTACATTCCAAAGCATTATACTTTGGGGTATAGTTTTCTGAGCCCCAACGGCAACTTTCTTATAAACTTTTTTTACAACACCAAACAGAGCCAGCATTATCTTTTGAGAGACACAAGGAGATGGCTGGCGTTCCCTGCAACCTGAGTATGTTGTCTTTGATCATATAACATGCTGACAGATGACTGTTGGTTACAACGATGTAAACATATAGGAACTAAGCAGGTAGATTGAGTTAGATGTTGGTATGTTCGTGTTTTATGTATGAATGTGTGCCTGTGTGTGTTGTGGGAGTGAGATTAGGTGAATTGGAGTTGCTAGACATTGAGAGTGGAAGAAAGAATAAAAGATACAATGGCACACACAAACAGTCTAGATGCTCCAAAACCCTAAGCCCTGATTTTGATCAGAATCCAGTGGAGCACACACTTTGTATGTCTCCTACAGCTTATCATTCTCCCTTTATTCCATTAGCTCTGTTTTAAATCTGTTGGGTAACAAGACAACTCTAGGGAGCTATGTTTTTTCCCCTCCAGTTTCATTTCAATATGAAGTCTGTGTAACTAGAAAACTCTGTTTTGAGGCAAATAGCATGACTCACACCATTAGACTATTTCTGAATGATGGAGAACCAGGTTGGTTATAGCAAATTCCAATAAGCTTCTTTTCTGAGCTTGTTCCTTATAGCTCAGTCTTAAAGTGTTTATCTTGCCATTGGGAAGATGGACTAGTTGTCTTAGGTTTTGTTTTGTTTAACTGAAATTATGCAGGCAAGAGACAGGAAATGGCCAGAATTGCCATTCACCATGTAAATGGGAACAAATAAAATCTTTCCAGATGCACTTCCACAAATTGTTGTTAAAAATCACAGAAGATTGCCCTTATTCTGAATTCTAGAAGTCTATCATATTTTAGAATCCAGAAAATATGATAGAGCATAATGAACTACTTTTCCAAGGTATCTCTATGGAATTTTAGGGTAAATTTTTCTCTTGTGATAAACTGGGATCATATATCCGGATTTTAGAATTGGAAGGTGTTTTATAAACCAGCTAATTTAACCACCTTTTAACAGAGATATTAACTGAATCATAGAGAGGCCAAAGAGCTTGCCTTATTTTGCATAGGAAGTTAGTGAAAAGTTCTGAATAAGAACAAATTTAAATCTCCAGGAAATCTCACATGTTGGAAAAATCTAGGCATTTTGAGGAAAAAAACATGATGAAGAAACTGAAAATTATTGCTAAATGAACTATAGTGAAGATACTCTAATTTGATTCATCTAACAACAGGAACAATTAAACTACTCTTTTCAGACTAAGTGATATGTGGCTTACCGATAATCCAGTTCTTTCAGCTGTAGCTACCCAACATGCCTCTTTCTGGTGAATGTCACCTCACAGCTGAAGCAAGTTTATGGGGCACTGCAGTTCCCCGGGCGCTCTTTGTTCCGTGAGGAACCAGAGAACTTCAGTCTCAGGGACTGTGAATCCACCACCTTTCATCAGTCTGAAATGCATTTTAAATCAATGTCAGGCTGGCTGCAAAATTGATGTCGCCAGCTTCATAGTAACTCCAGCTGTTCCACAGTCCCGGGAGTACCTATCCCAATTACATATGATAAAACATAAGAAATGAGCAAAAACAATAATTTTATGCTAGCTGACTGAGATAAGAGACAAAAAAGACAAAATTATAAAACTGCAGAATCGAAAACAATACTCCTAGCCAAAGCCAATATAGGGGGAAAAAAAACCCAAAAAAACAAAAAACAAAAAACAAAACCTCCTGGGCATATTATCATGGATGTAAAGAAAATATATATGGATAGAAGCTTTATGTTGCTATATATACCAAAGTAAAACTATTAAATTTTGGTGTCTTCTCTGGAGAATGTTGAAAATCTTTCTTTTTCTTTTGTCTGGCATTTCTGAAGCTATTTTTCTCACATCTGACTTTGGTTAGCCAGTATTTCAAACATTATTATACTGAAAACGTTATTATATTGAAAACTCAAGTAAAATGATTTTGCCTGTAGGTCTCAGATTCCACTCAGAATTCTTTAATTATTAGTAAAGAAGGTTTGATTTTTGCCATATTGAAACCAGTCTCCTTAATACTTAAAGGATGCAAATATTTTTGGTTTTAATTTCGTGTCACTAATGTAGTCATCAGAGTTTGTACATTTTGTTATTCACTATTTCCCCGATTGGTGATTACCTGACCAGTAGTGGAAAAGTCCTCCATGAGGTAGCGCTTAACACTATTTGCCTGCATGGACAATTTGGCTGAATGTGTTTTTGCTACACTGACAAATCTGAACACAAAGTGATGGCTTGATAATGTCCATTGCTTAATTGGCATCACTTGGAAAGTTGTAGAGAATTTTGGTATGCTGGATGATGCTTTAACATTGTTCAAAGTAGAGGGGAAGACCAGGTGTGGTGGCTCACACCTGTAATCTCAGCCCTTTGGGAGGCTGAGGCGGGTGGATCACCTGAGATCAGGAGTTCAAGACCTGCCTGGCCAACATGGTAAAACCCCATTTCTACAAAAATAGAAAAATTAGCCCTGTGTGGTGGTGGATGCCTATAATCCCAGCTACTTGGGAGGCTGAGGCAGGAGAATCTTTTGAACCAGGGAGACAGAGGTTGCAGTGAGCCAAGATCACACCACTGTACTCCAGCCTGGACAACAAAGTGAGACTCTGTATCAAACAAACAAACTGAGGGGAAAATAAGGTGTTTCTTGTAACCAGACATAAGGGAAAGCAATGAGTAAAAAACTAAGAACAAATAAAAATGTGACTATCTGAAAAATAAAGTGTAAGCCAATTTTTCTATCTCTGTCAGTTGCTTGGGAGAATTAGGGTGGAGGAGTGGAAAACAGGATTTATTTTTAATATATTGAGAAGCAACAAAGAGCAATGGTTAAACACTCAGATTGTGGAGCCAGAATTTCCGGGCTTGAATCTTATCTTTGACACTTTTCGCTGTGTCAACAATAGCAAACTGCTTAATCTAAGCTAAGTCTCAGTTACTCAGATCTAAAATGGGGCTAATAATAGCATCTACCTCATAGACCCATTGGGAAGACTGCATGAGATAAACCGTGTCTTGATCCCAGTCCAGGGCATGACCCTCTGTAAATGTTAGCTGTTATTATTATTAAATCTCAAGAGCGTGTTGTGGTTATATATGGGAGAGCTCTAAGGAAAACTGTAAAGCCCGACCAAGAGAATATAAAATTAGTTTTGTAGATAAAAGGGATTTGATAAGACAAATAAATGCTGCAATGGCTACAATGCAAACTTGCTGGAAATAGCTTTAAGAATGTGGGACGTAACAACCAATTTTAAGTTGGAAGAAAAGTAAGGTTATTATTTTTTAGGTCCAAGTAGAATTGCCTAATCGATTCCATACATGGTGTAAGACTATATGCCTGGCGTCCTTTCCCCACCTCCATTGTAGGGGGAAGGGTGGGAGATCTAGTAGAAGGTGACTTGGCATACTAAGCAGCACAATCTGTCTATTCATTCTCTCAGGAGATCCTGGTGAGACAAGAAGCTGCAGACATTGCTGGAAAGGGGACGCGAGTTTCCATCCAGTCTTCGTAGGCCAGAAAATCTTGAGGCCAGAGCAATGATTCATCACTAGACTATGCTCGCCCGAAAGGGAAGCCTGTGCTTTGGTAGTTAAACTGTTTGGTAGAGACTAAGTGGTAATATACAGGTGCACTTATAGTGGGGTCGAGGGGGCAGGTTCCCCTATGGGTTGCAGTTTCCATATCATTAAAATTGTTATAATCAAAACTTTCTCACTGCTGAGTTATAAAATTAAAAGCTATCACTTGTTTAAAAAACTACCTAGTCCAAAGTTTGGTAGGTAGTAGTCATAACTACAATTGCTAATTCCTTTCCCTTCACTTATTTTTTCAGTATTTTTTCCCACTATTCTTTTAGATACGTTCTTGCTTATAAATCCAACTGTGACATTTTATTGAGAGAAAGATGACTTCTCATTCATTTTTCTTGCCTGCATAGTTCAGTTGATAACCTATTGCTTTTCCCTTGGCATTGTACATTTCCTTTGTCTACTTTCTTGGTCCTGTGATGAATTGTCCTTTTCAGCTCCCTTCTGTGCTCAATATCTTCTATTTGCTCCTTCAGGTCCATTTACTACCTTCTCTACTCTGCTCTGCTTTAAGGACTCTATCAGTGGCTCCATGCTTTCTGGCTTCTGGATGGGTTTGACTAATGCAGAAAGGCAAAACATTGAATATGAGGAATGTATTTCATCAGCTCCCCTCCTATAGGGTCACCTTGGGCTGGCTGCGTTGGCAAGGTGGTCTTCTCTGTCTCCTTATTAGGGTTAACAACCCGGCTCCACTTCCCATCAGACCTAGTGCTGGCTTCTCACTGTTACTAACCCAAGACCTTAATAAGAGCTGCCTTTTAAACCCTCCTCTAATTACCCAATTTAAACCATGCTATCTCTTTCCAGCTAAAATCCTGAGACAGCATACTGCCTTTACGTTTGGATTCAACCATTCTTGAATGTCATTTTTCTATATTTAAATAAGCATGTATCTTACATTCAGAAAGCTTCAAATTGATAAGAAAAATCAAAGAACATTTAAACATATCTCAATATACATTGCTCTGGTTTCAAGGTTTCACTGATCCAATTATTAGGTGCCCCAGTGGATGAGTTTCTAATCTGTACGTACATTTTTTCATGTTAGTATAAAAGCTAGAACCTGGCTAATGATATAATATATGTTGTAAAATTTTATGTAAGATTACTTCCTTTCATGATTTCTTGTTTAGAAAATAGTGACTGATTGTCAATTAACTTTATAAATAAGATGCTTCCAGGTATAAATCTCTGGGATAGAATAATGGTGAGGTTTTATGTTCTGTGTATATATATTTAAATATACAGTAAACTTATATCACTAACCCAGACACTAGATAAAACGATAGGTTATTTTAGTACGTTGTAAATGAAATAGCTACTATTGAAAATTTTTATTACTTAAAATTCTAAAGATTTGAAATTAAGAGCTGAGTAGAAATGTATTCAATCATATAAAACATACAAAGAAAGGACGTTTATTAGAAATTAAATGTCCTTTTTAGAACTAAAAACATTTGACCCAGTAATCCCATTATTCGATATATACCAAGAGGAAAATAAGTCATTCTACCAAAAAGACATATGCACACATATGTTCACTGCTGCACTATTCACAATAGCAAAGACGTGGAATCCACCTAGGTGCCCATCAGTGATGAACTGGATAAAGAAAATGTGGTATATATACACAATGGAATACTATGCAGCCATAAAAAAGAATGAAATAATGTCCTCTGCAGCAATATAGATGCAGCTGGAGACCATAATCATAAGCGAATCAGTGCAAGAACAGAAAACCAAATATCACATATTCTTAATTATAAGTGAAGGCATGAGTTGAACGACTACCTATTGGGTACTCACTACCTGGGTGACAGAATCCATACTCCAAACCTCAGCATCACACAATATATCCATGTAACAAACCTACACAGGTACCCCTGTATCTAAAATAAAAGTTGACATTTAAAAAAAGAAATGAAATATCTTTTAGGCCGGGTGCGGTGGTTCATGCCTGTAATCCCAGCACTTTGGGAGGCCAAGGCAGGTGGATCATCTGAGGTCAGGAGTTCGAGACCACCCTGGCCAACATGATGAAACTCCGTCTTTACTAAAAATACAAAAAGGAGCCCGGCCTGGTGGTGCGTGCCTGTAATCCCTGCTACTAGGGAGTGCCGAGGCAGGAGAATTGCTTGAACCTGGGAGGCGGAGGTTGCAGTGAGCTGAGATCATGCCACTGCACTCTAGCCCGGGTGACAGAGTGAGACCCCGTCTCAAAACAAACAAACAAAACAAAACAAAACAAACACAACAAAAAGGAAGACGTGAAATATCTTTTAAAGATTAAATCTGTTTTTCACATTTGAGAAAAATCAAATGGACTTTAGCAAATACTTTACAAGCATGGCATAAGAAAATGTAAGTGACATAATGGTCAATTATGAGACTGACTTAATATTTTCTCTTATTTTTGGGTGCTCTGTTAAAATTCAGAGTTCTGTGTTACACTACAGCACATATTTTAGGAGTACTATTAGATGTGTGCTATAGTTGCTAATTAGTATTGGTAGTTCCTCAGTTTGTAGCCAATAGGGTACTAGATATTGGATCAGAAAAATATCTGACATGCCTTGATATGTGCACTCAAAAATCAAAAACTAAATATTTTTCTATGTTTCTAGAGAATTTTTAAAAAGATTACTTTGGTTTGTAAGTATTCTCTGGGAAACATAAATGTGAAAACCGAATTTAACTTTCTGGTGCACAAAGAACTGTCTATTTCTGCTTGTATGATGCCAAATAACATCATTATAAAAAACTTTCTGTGAAAATTCCAGTTTGTCCAAATGCTATTTTATTCCAAGTATAGTACTGTAAATGTAACGATAGTTGTGTTAATTATATGTTACATTTATGTAACATATATAATACATGATGTATTACAAATATGTATGTGTATGTGTGAATGTGTATATATGTACACACATATATATTCTATTTATTGATTTACTCAGGGAATATTTGTTGAGAGACATGGTCTCTGTCCTCATGGACATTACATGCAATTATGCATTTGTTATATATTTGAATAATTTTCTCCAGAAAGAACACTAGAATTTAGGACTATTTAGAAACATAAATAGGAAAATGAATGAAATATTGTTAATCGAGGCATTTTGAAAACAGTGGATTTTCTCTTAGTTTAGAAAATAACTAATCTCACATAAATCCAAATATTAGATCTCAAGATACCTTTTTCTCATTCCTACTTTTAATGTTAAATAAAAGTTAAACTGGGCCCGGCACGGTGGCTCATGCCTGTAATCCTTTGGAAGGAAGGACTTTGGGAGGCCGAGGCAGGTGGATCACCTGAGGTCAGGAGTTCAAGACCAACATGGAGAAACCCTGTCTCTACTAAAAATATAAAATTAGCCAGGTGTGGTGGCACACGCTTGTAATCCCAGTTACTTGGAAGGCTGAGGCAGGAGAATCACTTGAATCTCCGAGGTGGAGGTTGCGGTGAGCCGAGATCACACCAGTGCACTCTAGCCTGGGTAACAAGAGAGAAACTCCATCTCCAAAAATAAATAAATAAATAAATAAATAAATAAATAAATAAATAAATAAAATAAAATAAAAGTTAAACTTTCTCTGATCCTCATTTTGTAATTTTAGGGATATATTTTAACTATACTGTTAAGTTATTATAACCTACAAATTATTGCATTTGATCTTAATTTGGATGTCATTCAATAATATCTTAGAGGCACTTAGTTTTCATACTTACTTGCATTTTTGCTAGGAATTATAGTCTTTCTATGTTGCCAGAAAAATGGTTTCATTTTCTAAATGCCATGATCTGATCTCTAGTTTTATATATTATGCACAATTCGCAAATTTTAAAAAAATGAATAAATAATACATTGTCTATGGTGTATATTTAGGAGTTGCTCATGTAGGACCCAAGCAAGGGTATGCATAATGACAAGTTGGCAGAGGGCAATTCGGGGACCCTAGTGACCTCCCAAGATAGCTTCAAAGATTTTATTACTTTTACAACCATTGTAAAAACAAATAAGAAAACAATAATGGATAATCTGATAATAAAAATAAAGATAATAAATTATTAATGGCACAATAAAATGAGAATATTGTAGAAAAATGTAATAGGACTAGATACGATATAGCCCATAACCATACATTTAAAAAGGCATTAAATTGCAAGTGTTCCCAGCATGGTCACCCAAGTTGAATATCATGAAATAGATAATGGTTCACTTGATACTTCCTAAAGTTTAGAGAGCAGCAGGGGTAGAAAAATTCATTTGTCATTTGAGCTCTTATGAATGACTAAGAGAAATATGTTCTCATCCACATTTACCAGGCAACTGCAGGAAGAGTGGGAGGCACGTGGTGGAGGCCTGTGACATCCAATGCAAGAACCAAAAGATGTACAGCTGTTGATGAAGGAAGGGAATGCTGTTTAGTGTGGGTGGAGAAACAGTATCTTCGGAAAGGAAAGCTGGATCCTGGCAGGAAGGAAATTCAGATCATATGATTTTGATATTACTGATCCTGAAAATAGTATAGAAGTAGGTTTGAGTCTTCATAGAGTTTGTGTTCTTCTATAATCAACCCAACAATGGTTCTTCCTATCCCTCATAGATATGTTTGCAAAACTACAGTGCCACAAGGAGACACCTTTGGTTATCAAACGTGGCTCTGCATAACCATGCACAAGTAAGGAAGCACAGACCTGCCCTAAATAATTTTGCTTCATTAACCTGCAGGATTACTTTGAAGTGCTTTAAGTGGAAAAAAAGTTACAGGATATAATTGCTGAAAACTTTAACAGAATTTTCATAAAGCCTTTAAAAGTTTAATACATAAAAGATCAGAGAGGACTACTGGGGATTAAAAACTGTTTATAGAAGAAAACACAAAGAATAAGCATCTATGGGCCATTTTCTGTATGATGAAGGGTAAATGGATACCCAAAGGACTAAACTCTGAGTAGAGAGCTTTGGTATATTTATGACCTGTGATGGAAAGGATTGCAAACTCTGCTAGTGATACAAGGTTATTTAGAGTGAAGATGAATAAAAACTCAGAACCTAATTTCAGATTTAAAGAATATTTTTCAAATTCTTAACATACGTAAAGAGCTTTAAAACCCTTGACATGAGAGTGCATATAAGTAAGAATAATTTCATTGCTTGCTCCATTCAGTAGTTATTATATTCAATCTCAAGTAGGCCAGCATTTTAGCCACCAGTCAAGAGATTTCTATAAAGTTTGCGAGGTGCAGAAATCCTTGGCATGTATTTTATTGGGTGCTTTAAATGTACTATATAAAGCATTAGTGTGGAGAAATTATAAAAATTATAACACTCTAACCATTTCATTTTTAAAATGAGTTATCTGTATATTAAGTGCTGATGGTGTAAGTTAAAAGCCCATAGGGAGAGCTTAAATACATGAGTGGGGCACAAAATGCATGCTCAATTTCCATTTTTCTCTGGCCACTTTCAGGTATAATACATATCAATTAACTGCCTAATCCATTAACAAGGATGGTTTCTCACCTGCATGTGCCTAAATGGAAGTCTAGAAATATCCCAGTTCAAGACTGCAGTGGGTTGTTATCTTGCCTTTTTCCTTTAGTTTATAATTTATTGCTGAAATGAAGCCATACTGTGTCTAGTGTAACTGTACACTTTATTTGAGGGTGTAGAATTAGTATATCTTGATGAAAAAAAGGTTTTTCTGATTATGTACTTTGTGACATAGGTGAATATATCCAGAAAACTTATAAGACGAAAACTGCACAAGTTACTGGGTGTCTGAAGATGTCAGGAGGCAACATGGAATTTTTAATGTGCTGGAATGTAAAAGAACCACTTGCTGAGAGTAAGTAAGCCCTGTAATATCCACCCCATGCCAGAGCTAACTTCTGAGAGTAAAGTACTTGTGTTCATCAGAAGCATAACATGGGTGAAAATGAACTAAAACCATGGAATCTTCGTATGAAATAGTGTTACCATGAGCAAATGATGAAAGAATTCTCTAATGTGCAACCACTAGGACAGTTCTGCCAGCAGTTATGGAAGAGAAACTGAAGAAATCATGTGACACTCTTTGAGAACATAAATAAATTATAAAAAAAGAAAAAAAAAAGAAGTAAGCTAGGAGAACAAAGAGCTGGGGACCAGTACTTTTTAAGATTTAAGTTTAGGAGCTAAGCCTTGTCAGTTTTTATTGGTTAATAAGATTGAGGAAATAGGTGGCAAGTACAGATGGTAAAGAGACTATATTCTAGGTACAACCCTAAGAGCCTTCAAAGTGTATATCTTTTTTATGATTCTTTCCTAGAATGTTCTTTTTTCTTACTTGACAGTCTCTCAGAGGATTTAGTCCACTCTTCCAACTTTAATTTCCACCTACATCCTGATGACATCTAAATAAATATTTCCAGCCCCAATATCTCCCAGAAGTTCTAGATGTGAATTTCCAAATGTCTACTGGACATGTGCCTCCAGATGCTTTACAGGCATCTCAAACTCAACCTCTTTGTTGCTTCCTGGTCCTTCTGTTTTGGAGCTCCCTGTGTTCATTATCTTCCATCAGAAAAACTTTCCGATTATATTTCCCAAATATTTTACTAAGCCCACTTCCTTTCTTTCTTTTTCTGACAATATTGCTCTAGGTGGGATCTTTATCATTTATTTTCCAGATAATGCCATAGTTTCCACTTAACTGCATTGAGGCTGTCCTCTTCTCTAATCTGTATTCCACATAACTCTCAGTAATAGTTCTTAAATTGATACATACATGTCCCCACCTATTCTCCTCAAAATCTTTACATTGTTTCCAAGTTTCTAAACAAGTGGTTCAAACTCCTTATCTTGTACCATATCCACCAAAACCACTGGATTCAGTGGTTATTCCCTGAGGAAGACATGATTTTATGCCTCCTTTTTTTTACTCAAGAAATTCCCTGTTTACGATTATCTTCTGTCCAATTTCTTCTCATGGAACTTATACAACTTCTGGTTATGCTTTAATTCCCCAATCAAATACCACATCTTCTGTCCGACTTTTCTGACTCTTTTGTGCAATTACTATTATTATTTGAGATGGAGTCTCGCTCTATCAGCCAGGCTGGAGTGCAATGGCACAATCTTGGTTCACTGAAACCTCCACCTCCCTGGTGCAAGCTATTCTCCTGCCTCAGTCTCCCGAGTAGCTGGGATTCCAGGTGCCCACCATGCCCGACTAATTTTTGCATTTTTAGTAGAGAGAGTGTTTCAACATGTTGGCCAGGCTGGTCTCGAACTCCTGACCTGAGGTGATCTGCCCACCTCAGCCTCCCAAAGTGCTAGGATTATAGGTGTAAGCCACCGTGCCTGGCCTCTTTTGGTGCAATTATTTATTCTTCCGGGCTTACTTAATTTACTACTACCTATATTAAAACATGAACCAAATTGTATTAAAAGTCTTTTTAAATGGTTTAGTTCTGTGTATGGTTTTATCTGTTTCATTATTTCTTTTTAATTTATTCTTTAATTCCACTCTTTTCCTTTTGTGAGGCTACAAGATACTTGTAGATGAGACCTTGGTATAACTAGTGCCATGTATAGGATTCAACACATAGTAGGGTCTCAGTAAGTGTTTAATGAGTGAACTAGATAATCTTATAATGACAGAAAGATGTGAAAATAAGCGCCTGAGAGATTTAAGTAGCTGCTGTGGACTATGGGAAAAGTCATTGAATAAGAAGTAGAATGATTTTTTAATAATATTGAAGGTTTAGCTGAGACTGGAAGCCATATATTTATTAAGGGTCTGGTCAGCAGGTGCATTGCTGTAGGCAAGGCGGTGCAACGAAGAAGAGAAGAAAATTTAAGCTCCTCATGACAATAATATGGATCAAATAATTGTCCCAGAGGTCTCAGACAGTAGTTGATAAATGAAGCAACATTGAACCATGATCAAGGTGAGCCTGAGACCGTGAGTGTTGGTCCTGAGACCAGGAACCTCAGGACTAGAACATGATCCTGAGACTAGGAACACAGGTAATGTTCTAGGATAATAATCACATAATTTCCAAGTTTCTCGTAAAACAAATGGGGATGTTAGTATTATAAAACTGGTGGAAGAAATACCAGAGAAAAACTCACTTTGGGTTTGGATTTCTGACTATTGAACTGAGCAAATTCATAGGTGGTCAGGAGCAGCATGGAAATTATAATTCAAAGGGAAAGAATGAGCTACAGGATCCAACTGGAAGTAAATGTTACTACTTTCTGGCCTTGTTATTTTTCCTCTGCTGGATCTTTGCAATTGGCATGAAATTTTTTTCATAAAAATATCTGACTTTTCTTTACCTACTTAACTGTCCGTCTACTATTCCATTTCTTTCTTTATCTTTATAGCAAAACTCCTTGAAAAAATTTTACTCATTTTCTCTACTTCCTCTTTTCCATTGTCCCTTGATCCCAAGATTTTGCTCCTATGACTCCATTGAAACTCATCTTTCGACTTCACCAAAGATCTCTAAGTTACTACATTTAACTCATAATTCTTGGTCCTCCTCTTAACTGGCTTATTGGCATCATGATGAAATTGATCACTCCCTCTTCCTTAAAATGATTATTTTTCACTTGACTTCTAGGACTCCACATTCCTTTGTTTTCCTTCAATTTAATTGGCTGCTTCTTCCCAGTTTTCTATGTTGGTTATTGGAACAGGCCTTAGATATGTTTTTTC
Source organism: Theropithecus gelada (assembly GCF_003255815.1). Taxonomy (NCBI): domain Eukaryota; kingdom Metazoa; phylum Chordata; class Mammalia; order Primates; family Cercopithecidae; genus Theropithecus; species Theropithecus gelada. The sequence goes on from NC_037668.1 coordinate 110,230,755, forward strand.
TTTCTCTTTCTCCCTCTCTCATTACACTATGCTCACTTCCTAGTTTACCTTATCTACTCTTGTGGCTGTAATTAGTATTTATCATGGATAATTCCCAAGTGTATGTTTTCAGATTGAGTATCTCTTTTGACTGTAGACTCAATTGTGCACTTTACATTTCAACTCGGACGGGCAATTGACATCTCACACCTAATATATCCAAAACCACATGTCTAATATATCTTTTCACCTTGCTCTTCCTGCAATAGTTTTCATGTCAGTTAATGGTAATTCTGTTCTTCTAGTTGCTTAGGTTAAAGTTGTTGAATAATCTTTGACCTACTTCTTCTTCTCACAACCCACATTTAATCTTACCGCAAAACCTATTGGCTGTACTTACCAAAAATATCTCAAGCATGACAACTTTTACCATCCCTCCACTCTCTTCTGGCCAAAGCTCCCAACGTCTTCCATCTAACACATTGCAATGGCCTTATAAATGGTTTCTTGGCTTATTTTGAACTATATTCAGTATAGCAGCTGAGTGAGCTTGTACAAATAACAATCAAAAGGCCTAATATCCTGTGCCCCAAACCGCCCAATAGCACTTTTTCTATCCCTCCAGTTCCCCTTCTGGTTTTGTCTAACATGACTCTTGCCCTCACTGTGCCTCTTGGCCTCAGTCTGGCCTCATTAGGGTTCTTCAAACATACCAGGTAAACTCTTGCCTCAGTGCTTTGGTACTTACAGTTTCCTTTGCCTAGAATGTTCTTCTTTAAGAAACCCAAATAATTCACTGTCTGACTTCTTCAACTTCACCTTCCCAGTGAGGCATCCCCTGGCTACCTGTATTAGTCAGTTCTCACACCACTAATTAAGACATACCCAAGACTGGGTAACTTATAAAGGAAAGGTTTAATAGACTCACAGTTTCACGTGGCTAGGGAGCTTCACAATCATGGCTGAGACAAAAAAAAAAAAAAAAAAAAAACCAAAGTCATGTCTTACATGGTGGCAGGCGAGGTAGTGTGTGCAGGGGAACTCCCCTTTATAAAACCCTCAGATCTCATGAAACTTATTTGCTATCACGAGAACAACATAGGAAATACTCGCCTCCATGATTCAATTACCTCCCACCGGGTCCCTCCCATGACACCTGAGAATTATGGGAGCTACAATTCAAGATGAGATTTGGGTGGGGACACAGCCAAACCGTCTCACTACTTGATCTAAAATTCTGAAACTTCCCATTTCTCCTTCTTCCTCTTCCATTTTTTCCCCTTAGCTCATTTCTATTTAACAAGACTTAGCATTTTCTAAGAGCAAGTCACTGTCCTAAATGCTGATGAAATATTAACTTTTTAAATAACAAAAACAATGCTTTGAACTCAACATCATTAGTCCCATTTTACAGATGAGAAAAATGAAACCCAGAGAGGTTAAGTGACTTGCCCAATGTCAAGGTGGATTCAGGCTCTGTAGGTTGTGCTTTTAACTAACACGTTAGGCAGCCTCTCACCATGCAAACATTTCATACATGTTACTTTTTAAATTTTTGGATTTTCTGTCTCCTCGACTAGAATGTAAGCTCTATGAAGGCAGGATTTGTGCCAGTTTTGTTCCATTCCATTGCACCAGCACCTAGAATAATGTCTGGCACATATTAAATATTCAATAAATATCAGTTGCATGACTGAATGAATGAGTGACTGAATATACAGTTTCTGTCTTTATGAGACTAATCATATTTAATTAAGGAGACATAAAGTCCATGAAGTATTTAGCTCAAAGTCAAGTACTAAATTGCAGGTTACTGTGTGCACAGGGACTGACCACTATATGGGCAATTTGTTGTTGTTGCATATGACAAATTGGTTTAGGAAAGGATTGGTTGGATTCTGACTATAATGTGAATTTTGAGAAGGAAGAGGAAGCTTCCTGTGGGCAGCAGACACTTCATTCATCTCTTGATATTTGGTACTGAATCTCTCCTTTCTCTTTACAGCAAGCTCCTTGAAAGAATAGTCCATGCTGCCTCCATGTTCTTGCCTCTCACTCTTTCTTCAGTGCTTTGCAATAGGGCTTCCATATGCATAATTCAAAGGAAATTGCAACAACAAAGGCCAGTGGTATTTTTAACCATCAATTGCAGTGGCACTCTGAATTTCTCATTTTAATTAACTTGCCTGTGGTATTTGACCAGATCATTGTTTCTTCAGTTTTGAAACTCATCTGATTTTCGTCTAATTCACTGAAAATTTATTTGAGTCTTTTGTGAGTTCTTTCTACAGGTAGCTATTCTTCTCCTTTTACTAGTTCACTGTAGGTAATTTCTTCTCCCAATATTTCAATTAAAATTTATATGATTTTGACATTCATACTCAAAGTGTTCCAAATTTGCTTTATTTATCTTTGCTTCAGAAAAATCTCTCCTAATGTACTCTAAGTTTTGGGCACTGGACCATCCTCCAAGCTAGAGATATATATAGTAGTTACTTTAGAGTCTTCTCTCTCCTGCCTCATATATCTATATATGGTCAGTAATTAGGCCCTGTTGATTTATTGTCTCAACTATATCTTGTTTTGGTACATACCTCTTTGTTCTTTAGTATAGGCTTTTAGAATCTTTTCTCTGTACTCTTACTGTAGTTTCCTACTTTGCTTCTCTTCTACCACTACAACCTGTCCAGTTCAACTTTCTTGTCACTACCAGCTTTAATTTTCTAACCTCAAGTTAGAGCATATTATTCCATTAGTTAAAGAAATTATTGATTCCTCATGTACTTTAGGTTAACGAGTTTTTGATAAATGGCTTGTTCATGATCTGGCCCCCCACATACCTCCACAGGCTTATTTAACATTGAATCTGATATTTAATTGCACAGAACCACTAACAATTCCTTAAATAGAGTATATATTTTACATATCTCTGCATCTTTAATCTATACTTATAAAGCTGTTCACATTTTTGGTCTCAGATGAATTCAATCAAGCACAGGGTTCTAATTTCCCCAGACAATTGTTTTGAGTCTTTCCTTTCTGCCTTTTGTATCTTGTACCTACCATTTCTACAAGAGAGGTCATTTTCATGAATGTTTGTCAGTTTTATTATAGGTACACAGACAATAAAGACCACGTACCCTCACAGTGCATGGGGTACTACATTAAATGAATAAACACCAAAGACTATGCATCTATTTTACTGGTAAAACTGTGGAGGGTATCTGTATATGAAAGTATGAGGAAGTAGTCTTAGAGACACAGTGTAAGGGCTGCTTTCAGAAGTCCTTGAAATCACATAATTTTTAAAAACCATAAGTATTCATGTTAGGTAGACATGATATTTTGAAGATGATATGGCAGTGGAGTGTATAATGAAATTGAGAGAATATAAAGTTTGATGTCCCAGTAGAAAAACATTAAAATAATAAAACTGCAGATTGATGACAAATAAAAAAATTAAAATGCTATAAAAATTGAAGAATGAAAGGATGGGAATTGTCATCAGGATGAAAAAGAAGAAGCAGGTAAACATTACTGTGAGTTTTTAGCTTGAGATATTAGAGAATTAGTGGAATTAGTAAGATGCCAAAGATTTTTAGATATGGAAAGTCATTCTGGAAAAGAGAGAGAAAATATGGACAATAATAGGAAGAGGCTAAGAAAACTGGAAAAAAAGAGTGAGGAGGAGGGAGTGTGAGAAAAGAGTGTTTGACTGACAGGAAGGGTGAGAAAGGGGATGCATAAATGCAGTGCTGTAAGCTCACGTATTGTATAGGACATAGGGCGGAAATTACAAGACTAGATTTCTGGTGTAGTACTTTACCGTAACTATCCGGATGGCCTTCAGCACTCATTTAATCACTCTGATGCTGACTCTGATGCTAATTAGGAGGCTTGGATTTTATGAAGCTTACACATGTGTTATTAAGTCAGTTTTGAACTTGTTGGTTTGGAGGAAAACATGGGAAAGTCATGCATGGATATTCTGTAGCGTTAGTGAATGCAAGGTTTGCTCAAGTATAAGTCAGAGCTGGAGATGGAGAGTTGAGAGCCATGGTGGAGACTGTGATGTATTCTCTGAAATCTATTTCCATTTCCTCCTTGGTATATCTTGACCTCATACTTCAGTATCCCTTCCAGTTAAGTGTAATCGTATCACTGAGTTATGGCCAATGTAACGTAGGATCAAAGTGATGGCTGCAACTTTCAGACTGGGTCCTAGAAACAAAAATAAAAACCAAAAGAGACACAAAACTCCGCATAAGTTTTATGCTCACTCTCTCTTTCTCTTTATCATCTATTAACCAGAACACAGAAGATCTAGTGAAGGATCCTGAGGTTCTCATGGTTCGAATGGGGCAATTGCAGGAGAGTTGCCCCAGGAGCCAACTGATAAGGAACACATGGGTGGGATCACCACATGAGCAATCCAAAAGCTTAGCAATTGGCCTTTCATGAATAACACAGACATCATACATAGAGAAGGTATAGTTGAAGATAGTGATTTAAATCACTGAAAAACTCAAAAGATTAAAGAATAGAGAACTAAGGACAGAGTCCTGAGACACACAATTGGAGAATGCAAAAGATAGAACGTAAATCAATGAGAGAAAAGTAGCAAAACAATTTAAGATGGTTCGTTATCACTGAAATCAAGGCAGAAAAGAATCTCAAGAAAGAAATAGGTCAAGATCAGTCAGAAAGTGCCATTTAGAATGACCGGAAAGAGGTTATTGCTAAATTAACTGAACATAATTGGTAGAAGTTTATTTAAAACAGGAGTAATCTGAGACTTTTTGAAGATGGAAACAGAAGAGCCAGTAAGAACAGGGGAATTGAAGAAGCTAGGGAGAGGCCCATGGGGTTAAATTATCATAGAAAGTGGGAATGAGTAAGTTTTATAGTACAGGTAAATGGAGTAACTTAGGAGAGTAAGAGAGAAACTGTCTTTGAAGGGAAAAATGAGAGAACAGAGAATCATCCTGACACAAAAACATGTTTTATTTCTTCAAGATAATAAAGAAGTAGTGTTCTGGTTGTAGCTGGGAATGCAAAAAATATTCACAGAGGTTATTATGGATTGGAGCCATGCTGTGGAAAGATGATGAAATAATTCTAAAATCTCGGTGTGACTTCTGGTAATTTCTAATACAAATAGAAGTGTGGAATCAAGGAAGAAGAAAAATCTACATGTGCCATAATATATTTTGGGACCAATTAAAATATATCCGTCTCTTCTAATTCTAATTATACAACTGATTCAAGTTGGGCAGCTATACCGGTATGGAGAACTGTGGACAAATAACACAAAAGACATTCTTCTCTTTTATGAAATGAGAAGTCTAACCAATGACAGTAACAAGAAGAGCAATTCTTAAGTCCTCTTATTCAAGTACAATAAATTAGTAAAATATTATTGACCATGTTCATGATTTATTGTTCTATTTTTGTTTTGGGAAGACATCTTGAATAGGCTGCTAGTAAGATTAGGAAAATAAAGTACATAGTAAAGAAATGGTAGAATCAGTCACATTTGGTCTCTCTGATACTTAGTTCATCACATGTCAATTCACTAATCATCAAGGTCCACTCAAGTCATAAAAAATTCTGTAATTCTACAAATATAGTAATTCTCATTGATTCAAATCTGTTGAAAAGATTACTACATCAGAGAAAAATAGGTGAGCAAATGACCATTCTCTGATGTTAGAGGAGAGAAGTCAAATATAGCATTTTTTTTAGACTAAGATTAGTATGAGCATTGGTAAAGTCTCCTCTTCTTCCATTTCCCAAGACAAAGACTAAAGAATACTTCTTTCAAATCTTTTTTTATGAATTAAAAACATTAAAAAAATTTTGTGGAGATAGGGTCTCACTATGTCACCTAGGCTGATCTTAAACTCTGGTCTCAATCAGTCCTCCCGCTTAGCCCTCCCCAAATGCTGGAGTTATGGAGTGAGTCACCATGGCTGGCCTCCTTTACATCTTAAAATACCTAGCAACAACCTAAATACTAATCTTGATTCTGCCACTGTTATATTTCAGTTTCTCTTGTTTGTACTGAATGACGTTTACAAAATGCTGCACAGAGGAACAACATAAGTTCTCTGTTTATAGACAAGGAGCAATGTGATAAATGCTGTCACATTTGTTTTCTAAGTAACTCCTGCAGTGGCTTGAGTGATTATATAATTTGTGCGCAAGCTTTAGAATTAATAGTATTGGTATTCATAATACAGCAGAATGTCTACTTAAAGCCTAATAGGATTTCCAGTAAAATTTTCATGGCATAAGGACTGTCTCAGAAATAGACTCTTCTTTTCCTATAAACTAGCTATGTCAACTCCAAGACTCCTTCTGTGTCTACATAGAGGTCATAATGCCTTGGTGCAAATTGGAATTCTAGTTGTAATCAGTTAACATAACCATTGCAATTCATTTAAGAAAAATATTGCTTAACCTAAGAAAAGGAGCATGTTGCTAAGAAATTCTGTAACAATTAGCTGTTGTAACCTTTTGATTTATTAAATAAATATCTTACATGATTTGTCTCAGCAATAAAAAAAGGTGTCAAGTCCGGGAAGACTATGAAGAGGATGATTTTAGCCTTGATCACCTTGTTTTATTCTTTCTGTGATTTTGAGAGAATGAAATAAATCCTGGTAGGAGTAAATCAAAAGGTTATAGACAGGAGGTAGCATCATTCTGTCTCCTGATTAGTCTATGAGGGCAATTAGGCAAGAACTACCAGTCATAATTTTTCTTTCTGTCTATTTTTTTGGGGAAAGATATGGCATCCTCTATAGTCACAATCCTTTTGAATGCTATTTTACATGTCGAGATGCCTAAGGTCTCTTACTAATTGGAATACCTTTGCAAGGGACTCATGTTGGGATGACACCTCTCACTGAGGGAGACCATGAGGAGTATAAGACAAGCAGTGAGATACTTTTTACACTTCTATGATTTCTATGTGCATTTTAAGTTTTGCATAAGTCAATTAACTCTCTCACCCATAACTAAGCTTGTCCAGATCTTCCCCTATTTTTAGATTGTGCTTCATATCTGAAATTGTAGATAATGCACAAAGTAGTGGCTACCTACCATGAGTCTGTCTTTTGGCCTAGTGACCAGAGACCCATATGGGCAAAATATAGGATTATTTTGTTCTACTGTAATTTACTAAATATAACCATAGAAAGGGAACACCTCTGTTTTCAAAAGGTGTTTAGACCTCATCTGAGTGGTTTCTTTTCAATATTTTAAAGTAGAAAAACATTGGTTTGAATTTAGGAGATCTGGATTCAAATCTCGGCTCCATTATGTAAGAGCTAGGCAAGTTACTATCTTAGTCTATTTCTGTTGCTATAAAAAAAAAAAAAAAACTTAGGCATTTACAAAAACAGAAATTTATTGCTCACAATTCTGAAAGACAGGAAGTTCAAGATCGGGGCACTGGAAGATTTGACATCTGGTGAGGGATCTTTGTTTCCAATATGGCGCCCTGTTTGTATGTCCTCATATAGTGGAAGGGCACAAGGAAAGAACTCACTTCCTGACGTCCTTTTATAAAGGCACTAATCCCTTCCATAAGCATGGAGTCCCCAAGGTTTAATCACCTTTTAACAACCTCACCTCTTTATATGGTTGCATTGGGAACTCTGTTTCAACATGAATTTTGGAGGGACACAAACATTCAAACCATACCAGTCACTTAATCTGCCCATCTCAGTTTTCTCACCTGTAATGTAAAGAATTAATAGTAGTTATCTCTTATAATTGTTAAGAAGATTCAAGAAGGCAATTTATAGAAATTAATTTAGTGCCATCCACTCATCTTGAAGATGTTCAATCTGAATCCTGAGGAAGAGTAAAGAAGCCACTCTCTAAGGAATATATAAAGATCTGGCTTTGCTGAGACTAAGGCAGAGTTGGTATGACAGTGGGGGACCAGCTGAGACCTCTGAAGGTAGGGTAGTCTCTGGGAAACGGATGGGAAATGCTGAGGCCAAAGTGGAAGCCACAGGCAGATTCCAGGCAGGGCTGATTCAATGGGAAAAACCTCAAGCCAGGCAATGAGGCATAGTCGGAAGAAAACAACAGGATTTGGACTAAGAGCTTGAATGCAACTCATACTTGCATCTGTTGGGTAGATCTCTAAAGATGCAGAGTTGTCACTTATGATTGAGGATGGGACTTTCTAACCTTTGTTTTAGTTATGAACACCTCTCCTGGTGTGAGGAGGTTTGAGACTAGTGGATTTAGGCTGTGCAGAAAGAGAGAAACAGGGTCCTGCCAGCACTAATAATAGTACAGGCATAAACACTGAGTGGTTTTCCCAGTTCATGCAGGCTGTCTGGCTCTCCTGGCTCTCCTCGTTTCTGCAGGGTCTTATGTAACAGAGATTTTTGAATTAGAGGAGACGAATTCCGAATTATAAGTAAATGACCCATGGGTCCTCACTGGAACTTGTTTTTATCCCTAGTATTAAGTGGTGATTGGCTACATCCCAAGAAACAGTTTCCCCAAAAGGACAAACTTATATATTGGCTTTGGTGTCAGATAAAACTTATTTCAAGTCCAGAATCTACCATTTATTAGCTGCAACCTTAGTAAATTTATTTGGATTTTAACAGTAAAATAGGGAGATTGATCCTAACTTTATTATTAGGATAGAGTAAACCTTATTATTAGGATTATGACGTTTCTGACACTTGGTGCACATCAGTAAGTATTAACGATTACAATTTTGAAAGTGGAATAAACGTATGAAAACAATGACTACTAGTTTAAGTATTTTCTTGCATTTAAAAAATTCTACAGATTAGGTCTGGGTAGGATGTGGACATTCCCAGAGAAGGACCATACTTTCCCCATTGTTCAGTGTTTATTACTTCATGACGCTTCATATGTTATCTCAATTACATTTCCATTTGCCTTTGATCACTTTGTGTACCGGGTACAAATGTATTTATAGAGCTAAATTTTATTTGTCAGTACCAACATTGTCTCAATATATTTTTCAATGCTATTAACATTGCTTATTAATGGAAGATGGATGGGTAATAATGATAGGAGGAAGTTTTACTGATGCATTTGCTTTCCTCTTTTCCTTTCTTCCTTCAGAAGTTTCTTAAGCATTCCTATCAGCGTGAAATAGGTAAGGATCCTACTGGGCACAGTGTAACTCTTGTGGATAAATGGTACATATCAAGAAATCTGTTGACTTATCATCTAGTGACAGCCGTTCAACTACCTTTCTCCCTACTGTGGAGAGTTGCTGGCTGAATCATCAGAAGTTGATTAATAGTCAAAAAAGAAGAATCTGCTAGGATGTAGTAAATAGGCACTCTCATACACACTGCAGCAGAGGATGAAATGGTTCAACTTTTTATGAAGGGGCATTTAGCATGAATACATACAGTCTTAAGTTCAGATTGCTCTTTGACTTAACAATTGCACAGTTACAAAATAATTCTAGAGACATAATCAGATAAATGTGCAAAGATGTATATACAAGGATGTTCACTGCAGTATTGTTTATAATAATGAAAAATTAGAAACTGCCTAAATGGTCAATAAAGCAGGCTTGGTAATGATACTGTTATAAGACAGAATAATATGGGCATGTTTTCAAATGCTATAAAAACTCCATAATGATATAAAAAATTTTTCATAAATATCCGTAATGTCAAGTGAATAAAAGCAAAACAAAAAGCTGTATGTCTAGGTAACATTCTGCATTTGTAATAAAATATTTGTTTATATACTTCAAAATACTATAGGAATACGTATCAAAAGGCACAAGAATTGTGCTAGTGTGTTGGTGCTGTCATAGGTGATCTTATTTTCTTCTTAAACTTATCTGCCATAAACATAATTTGGCTTTATAATCACTCAAACATAATTGTAAATTAGGAAGCCTGCCTTTGTGCTGCCAGAGCAGAGGTTTTTATCTCTTTTCTTCACTGCTCTGTGCCCAACAACTAGAAGAATGTCTGGCTATATTAGAGGCTCAATAAATCTCTGTTTAATGAATAAATATTCACTGTGTTCTATATTCTCAAGCATTAATGGAGATTGAGCACCTTCTCAGGACAGTTGTGCTGAAATAAATGGGAGCCTAAATGACTCAACTTCCCAAAGGAACCTTCATGTACAGAACAATACCAGAGGTTTAAGGCAGTAAATTAATGCTTTAGGATACCCCCAGTTTAATTTACATTATTTGTAGAGTTTAAGGTGGGAGCCAGGTGTCAAAATAGATAACAAATGGCTGTGCCTAAAAAATTACTCATCCATTTGTTTATCCATTTATTCAACAGACATTTGTTGCATGCTAATTTCTTATGTGTCTTGTGAAAAGTGCTGGGAGTATAACATCAAACAGGTAAAGATCTGCAGTTTAATATTTCATAGTGTTGGCTGCCCGACATCTCCTTCTTTGTGTTTGGAGAATTTCTCCTCTTATGAGACCTGTATCTTCAAGGTAGATGTCAGAAACTTAATTTTCAAACCTTTTTTAACAACCAGGGCCCAAGAACTTGATTTAGGTTTCTCCCATCAGGCATTTCCAAGCAAGATTTTGATTAGGAAACATGGTAGGAAGAAGAAGGCACATTTCAGAATCATTTCCTGGTGAGAATGACGGGGAGAGAGGCAGTATTACATGGGTTCCAACAGTGGCACCATGGAGTCCATACAGGCAGGAAAAACTAAGGTGCCTGTTCCCAGCAGCAGCAGTGGAAAACTGTGTCTTGTTAGCAATCTTCCAATGTAATTTGGGTATTGTCCTGGATGGACAGCCTGCAATAATTCTTTGACCTTCCTAAAGATCCTGTGAAATGCCGAATTATATCTTACAGTGTGTTTCCCCTTTTACCAGTGATAGGACACCCAACAGAACACTTGCAATGATCTTGTTTTCCACCTCACCGCAGCTGCATACACTCATGATCACACATACAATGTGCCATTACCAAAACCCCGTTTCAAGTGTCCCATTCTTTGATTGCCACTTTTCCCTCCAGGTCACTGCTTCAATTTCTCCCACTCCAATAACACCTAGAATGGCTGATCCTGCTCATTTTATTGTCTGTGGCTCCCACTCATGTCCTCACTTTCTTCCTTTGTTGGTTCACTTTGTGGTCCATCACTGTAAGTCATCATTTGCGTTCACTCTCAGCTCCCCTGCCATTCTTTTCCGCTGTCAAACTCACCTGAGAAGACCCCATTGTGGTTAAATCCAACCTTCTTTCTCCTTCATCCTGGCATCCTAGCAGTCGAATGAGACTGATATAAAATACACTAACATGCTGACTATCTCATATTATATCTCACTATATATATTGCACCTTAGTCCTGTCCAGCCAGCCAAATATGGCCCTGCTCCATCAGCTGTCTCTTGCACACTGAGATGATTTCTTAACACATCCCTCCCCTTTCCTCTCCCCATCTATAAGATGTTGAGCCACCACAGATACTGCCTCACTTGCATCTACTCCCAAGTACTCTGTATACCTGTCTTGTACAGTTGAACTGTCCCTGACCCATAATGTCATCCCATCATTTTACAACCTGTATCCCACCTTCAATCACCTATTAAAGGACATGACTTTGGGTTCCCTCAATCCTATATCATTACCATTTCCCTCTTAACTGGATCATTCCCACTAGGGTAAAATATGCTGTGATGTATCCTAGTAATATTCTCTGACTTCACTGCCCTTCTCAGTAAATTAACCACTTCTCTGCACTCTTCTATAGCACACACCCTTAAACACGTTGTCAGTGTTCATCATTTTCACTTTCCTACATCTGCAGTCACCTAGGACAAGCTGCCACCACCAGTTTTCACCTGAACGACTTCTCTATGGTCTCCTTGCCTCTTTACTGACACACCTATAGGCTCCTCAAAGCAGCTAGAGTGAGTTTTTAAAAGTAGAAATAAGGTCAAGTCAGTCTTTGCTTAAAATTTCCCGTGCTTTCACTATATTCATGTAAAAGTCAAAAGCCCTTGCCAGAGCTTACAAGAGCTTAGGTTGGCACTAGGCTACTTTTCTGACCTCATCTCCTACTCCTCTCACCCTCCTCCAACTCCTACTGTTCTTCTTTTTCTTTTCTTCAAACATTACAATATGCTTCCACCTTGAAGCTTGTGATTTGCTGTTCCTTCTTCCTTGAATATGCTTTCCTGGAGCAGTCACATGTCTTCCTCCCTCAATGAAGGATTTTGCTCAAATGGTACACTGTCATGGAGGATTTTCCTCCTCGTCTGCAATAGCTGCTCACCACCCCCATCACTCTTTGCTTACCCTAGTTTCTTCTTGTTTGTAAAACTTATTACCTCTGCCATATATTAAGTGCTTTTTAAAACTATTTCTCTATTCCCATTAGAATACTATCTCCATGAGAGTGAGGATGTTGTTTTGATCACTGATATGTTCCCAGTGATTAGGGATATTGAATAAATATTTGTTGAAAGAGTGCCTGGGGTTGTATGAGAGCAGAGGAGGGAACATCACACTCTTCTTAGGAGGTTCTTCTCAGAGGAGGTGACTCTGGAACTAGTATTGAAAGATGGGAAATATGCCAGGCAACAAGTGAAGGCAAGAGGAGAGAACATCGTGGGAGGGAAATGATATATTTAGAGGCAGAGAGAAATGGAAATATTAATCTTAGAGAGAAAAGTATTTCCATTATAACTACAGCTTAGGAATAGATGGAGTAGAGGTGGAGATAGGGTTTTCAGAGATAAACCTGGAATGGTAGACACTGTAAGTGTGTTAGGCTCTGTCTTCCACAGTTTAGCAGTGTCACTTCGTGAATACTGAACCATTCCACAGACTTTTTTCCTATATCTTTCATATGCTTATATTCTTTAGTATTGGAAAGAAAATTAAACCACTCTATATTGCTGTGGATGAAATGATGCAGAACTAAAAATCCAATTGCCTAATTTATGTCATCCTCTCTGAAAATGCATCTAATGCTTCTAGTATTTTCCAGCCTTCACCAAGTAGTGTAGCTTTATATATAAACTATGTACATGAGCTAGGTTTGTATGAAGTGACAAATCCGAGATCAAGTCATTCTTTATCTGAATAAACAATGTTGACTTGTGTCAATCTCATTCAAGAACATAAATAGAGAGGATTATTTTCATCATATACAGTGTTTTTTAATCCTTTAAGGCTCTGATCAAAGCTATGGATGGTCTATCCAGAAAAATATGCATAAACACACATAAGCAATTTTGAATAAAATTTCAGAAGGTATTAGATACCAACCCAAGATTGTTCATACTTTCGTCATGTCCGTTGGCTGGGCTAGTATCCCCTTTTCTGACACATTTTTTTTTGTTTGTGTGTTACACATATGGTGCCTACCAAGTTAGAAGAGTGTGAAATGGTTTAACTAAACTTGCCTGCCCACCTCATAGATTTTTCTTGGGAGCCAAAATTATTATATATGTGAATGTTCATTTAAAGCATCGAATACACTCCAAGAGTTGTTACTTTTCAAAGTTAAACACTTGTGAAAGATTGTTAGCATGTGATTTTAAAAAATATATGTGATGTCATTATTTATCCAGTGTGTTTCTGAATGATTTATAAAAGCACTGGATTCTCTAAAGATCTAGAAAGTTTTGGAAAATAGTCTCTCAATGAAAAAACAAGATAAGCATATAAACAGTATTTTAGATTAACTGAATGTAAAACAGGCCAAATTAGAATACAAGCATGCATCACTTAATGATGGGGATACATGCTGAGAATTTGTTGTTGGGCAATTTTGTTGTGTGGACATCATAGAATGTATTTACATAAATCTAACTGGTATAACCTAGTATATGCCTAGGCTGTACAGTATAGTCTATTGCTCTTAGGCTACAACTTGTACAGCATGTTACTGTACTGAATGCCATAGGGAATTGTAACAAAATGGTAAGTATTTGTGTATCTAAACATATCTAATAGAAAATATACAGTAAAAATACAGTATTCTAATCTCATGGGACCACAGTCATGTACATGGTCTGTCATTGATGAAAATGTTGTGTGATACATGACTGTATTTCCCAGATTATTGACCAAGCAGTTAAATGGTGACTTACACTATTTAGTCTTAAAGGTTGACCAATAAACCAAATGTAATGGAGACTTTATTGGCTATATTTTTGGTTGCAAACATTAAAAAACACAACTCAAAAGGCTTAACTCTAGAAAAAGTATATTGTTTCATATAGAGTTTCTATATAGGATGATTCAAGTGTCACCAGGAATTAAAGTTCCTTCCATCTTTCCACTACCATGATTTTGGATCAAGCTAGTCTTGATCCTCAGGTTAGCTTCCCTTAGATTGCAGTCTGACTACCATAGTTCCATAGTTACATCCAGAAATGTCAGATTTCAGAGAAATAAAATGACAATCTCTTCTTTGTGCTTCTTTTTCTAAGTTGCTGTCCTTAGACTCACGAGACCTGCTTCTTAGATCTATGACCGGAATGGGTCATAGTTCCATCCATAAACCAGTTATTGAAAAACAGTATGAGTTAACCCGATAGAGTTAAACTATTCAGGATTTATTCCTGAACTGAAAACAGAATTATATTCCATAAAGTATAGATATATGGATAAAATTAGGGCTTCCTTAGTGAGCAAGAAAAGAAAAATTACAGGGAGGCAACCATCAATCTCTCCTACAAGAGTTAAATAGAAACATGAAGAAAAAAAGTTTTTTAGTAAAATAAGATTATTTAGAGTGTGTGTTTGTAATTTTAGTTTCAGTGGATGATAGGTGGATAAAAAATGTCAGATTATTAGCTTCTTAGAAACTGATCAATATGCTTTGTGTATACAAATGGAAACAGTCATAGTTTTATCAGAAATATCAGTTAATATTTGAGAAGATAGTGTTGTGGTTACCATGAATAAGTCATGTATCCTTTGTGAGACTGATTTCCTCTTTTGCAAAATGCAGATAAAGCAACTTGCCCTGCCTACCTCAAAGACTTTCCTTGGGAGCCAAAATTATTATATATGTAAATATTCATTATAAAGTATAAAATATAATCCAAAAGTTGTTACTTTACAAGCGGGAGGAAGATCTACAATGAAATTCATGAGTCAAGCAGGAGTTGTTCCAAATTATCCTTACATATTTTTCCAAAAGTTAAACAAATCCATGTGATATTTTTGTTTGTAGTCTATTTCTCTCAGATTTCAAAACACTTGACATAAATGGTCATTAAATTGCTGTCAGTGAAGTAGTTTATAAGCACTATTCATTTCTTGTTTAGAAAAAAAGCCATTTAGAGATCTTAACTTGCACAGGAACAAACAATGTAAAGGTAATGAAACTAGAAATAGAATCATGTTTTTAAATATCTGGCTCAGATTTTCTTTCTAGAATTTGACCATTTTGACATTAAAAATACATTATAACATTTTGTCTTAGTTTCTTTTGTCACCTACAACAGTGGCTTTAACACTTTTTAACTGTGAAAGAAAAATTTAACTTTATATTATGAACCACTACAAACACACACTCTCACACACACACACTCTTTCTCACAAACACACACACACGCCACCTGTCTCTACACAAATATATGCATATAAAATGGATATGAAAGTACAGGAAAACAGTACATGCTGCTTTATGTGACATTACCTGTGATATTTAACACTGTTACAACCTACTAAATCAATTTTATAACCGACCAATAGGCTATGATTCATACCTTATAAAACACTAGTCTACAAATCAGTGAAAACAGTGGCAATCTAGAGACTTGGGGTTCTGTCCATCCAGCAGAAGTCCGACAGATGTGTTTTGTTAGGCCTAAGCACTGTGTTTATTTATTTGTTGGCTTTTTATAATTAACCCAACTTTTACCTCAGAACTACTGAAAATATCTAAGGCAAGGCTTGAGTGTGCATATTTTGGAACATTCTTACAGTTGAGATCACAACTGTTCACATTTTTCCTGAGCAATTTCATCCCATCCCACGGTCTCACCACCAGCAGTATCCTACTGGACTGGATGCCCATGTATCATCATACTCAAGATGTTCCAAACTGAACTCAAGATTTCCAATCTCATCCAGCTTACTCCTCCCTTTGTCTTCAGCATCCCCATCCCATACCCACGTTATCTTCCACAGCAGTTTCCAGGCTCTACATTTTTTACCTATGGAGGGCATCACCATAAACTCACTTGGCAGTGAGTTAATTCCCTTTTTATTCATCTTTCCTCCACTATGAAATTAATTAACCTTACTTGTTACTTCCACTGTCACAGCTCTTGCCTTAGTTCAGGGCCTCATCATTCTTTACTTGGACTGTTGCAGTGTCCTTCTAAGCATGTTTCCTTATCTCTCCTTGTTGTCTTCAAATCAGTTATTGATGCCAGAAGCCAGAAAGATCCTAGGAGGGTTTTTGCTTAAAGTTCTTCAGTGACTGCCTTGCAATAGGATAAAATCTCAACTCTTTTCTGGCAGCAAATCAAGAGCAAGGTCCCTATGAGCTGATTTGTAACTGACTTCCCCCATTGTAATCACTGCAAATCCTTTTAGATCCATCTTCAATTTAGCAAGTTCCCAATACATTTCACACTATTTCATGCTTCTGTACCATTGTACATAACTATCCTACAGACAGAGTTCCTTTATTTGATTCCCAGCTCTGGTCTTTTCTTCTTTCAATCAATATTTGCACATCCTGCCTGATGTTGTGGAGATATACTTGTCTTCCTTCCTTCCTTCCTTCCTTCCTTCCTTTTCTTTCTTTCTTTCTTTTTCTCTTTCTTTTTCTCTTTCTTTCTTTCTTCCTTTCTGTCTCTCTCTCTTTCTCTTTCTCCTTCCTTCCTTTCCTTCCACCCTTTCTTTTTTCTTTCCTTCCTTACTTCTTTCCTTCCTTCCTTCCTTCCTTCCTTCCTTTCCTTCCTTCCTTCCTTCCTTTCCTTTGTTTTCTTCCTTTCCTTCCTTCCTTCCTTTCCTTTGTTTTCTTCCTTTCCTTCCTTTCCTTCCTTTCCTTCTTTTCCTTCCTTCCTTCCTTCCTTCCTTCCTTCCTTCCTTCCTTCCTTCCTTCCTTCTTTCTTTTTTTTGGCAATGTCTCACTCTGCTGGATGGATCTCAGCTCACTGCAACCTCCTTCTCCTGGGTTCAAGTGATTATCCTGTCTCAGCCTCCCAAGTGGCTGGGATTATATGCACATGCCACCATGCCCGGCTAATTTTTGTATTTTTAGTAGAGGCGGGGTTTCACCATTTGGCCAGGTTGGTCTCAAACTTCTCATCACTCATGACCTCAAGTGATCCGCCCACCTTGGCCTCTCAAAGTGCTGGGATTACAGGTGTAAGCCACTGCGCCCAGCCAATACACTTGTGTTCTAATTCTAAGTCCCTGTGAAGGTTAATTTTGTGTATTAACATGACTGGGCTAAGGGATGCCCAGATAGTTGGTGAAACATTATTTCTGGGTATTTCAGTGGGGGTGTGTCTGGAAGAGATTAGCATTTGAATAAGTAGACTGAGTAAAAAAGACCCACCTCCACCAGAGTGGGTGAGTATCATTGAATTCATTGATGGCTCAAAGAGAACAAAAAGGCAGAGGAAGGGCAAATTCTCTCTCTCTTCTTAAGTTGAGGCATCTTTTGTCCTCATACGTTGAAGTTCCTAATTCTTGGACTTTCACACTCAGACTGAATTATGCTACTGTCTTTCCTCATTCTCCAGCCTGTGGGACTTCTGGTCCTCCATAACCATGTAAGTCAATTCCCATAATAAATATCACACACACACACACACACACATATCCTATTGCTTCTGTTTCTCTGGAGAACTCTGACTGATACAGTCCCTTAATCTTTTTCGTGTGTGTGATTTTATGCAAAATACCTCTCTGCACTTTAGCCTGTCCCTTTGACTTGTGGGAATCTTTTCAGGGTTGGACTAAATACATGTGAAATGCACAACACAACTTCTGGGCATCTACACAGACATTTTCTAACCCTTGATTTCGTGTTTGTAAGTTAAATCTAAGTCTTTTGTGTAGCAAAATTAACATAGTTAAAATATTTTGGTTCTGAGGAAATGATGTATTGTCTAAATATACACTTTCAAATGTTTGTATATTTATTGACAATCTATGCCAGATCTAAAAGTAATCTGGAGGTAAAAAGTGAATAAACTATCGACACTTTAATCCATATTGTTTTGCATCAATATTACAAACTGTATGCATTCTTGGGACATTTGTGTATTTCTGATAATTATAATGACTTCTATAAAATATTTGGTAACATCATATCTTCTTGTTTTCTTTGGTAGGAAAGTGGGAGTGAGGAGTGGCCTCAAAGTGAAAATATTGAAAACCTACTTAGTTTTTGTAACCAAAGCATCACAGTGCTTTGAAAAAATGGCTACAAATTGATCAATTTGGAGAGGTAGTTAGTCAACTGTAGCATTAATATGACTCACACAAAAAAATCTTTAATAATCTCTGTAAAAAAGTAAATAGCATTTCAATGAAATTTGGAAACAATGTCTTTATTTGTAAGAAAAGAAGAAACAGAAAAAATGGACCACACGGTGTTGGAGCATGAATAGGGCTTGCAGCTTAGTGAGATTTAAGTGTAAAGTGAGACAAACGAATCAGAAACACAGGTATACAATGGGCAGAAATGGCTGCTGAGGCAGAGAGAGGGCTGCAGGACTTATGGGCAAATCTCGCCTTAGTTTAGAGATTGCTAGGAGGAGAGTAGCTAAAGAGAGGCATTTTAGTTTACAAAGCTCTTCAGGACATTATCCTAATCTCACTCTCCTGGGGAAATATTGCACACAAAACATTTTGCATGGGAAGAAGTGCTATATTTCCTGAGGGCAGCCTCTCAGGAAAGAAAGGGAGCTGGCCACGGGATTTATTCTAGATGAGTAATAGGAATTGAAGGCATATTAAAATAGTATAAATACCCACAGCAGAGGAAATTTTTATACAGGGTCTAGGGAATTAGAATGAGGAAAAAGGTGAGCAAACTAGCAAAATCAAATTTTACTTCTGCTTTTCAGGGAAAAGAACTGGAACTCGGCTATTCAGAAATAAACAGTGAAGAAAAGTGACCAAAAGCTATGACACAAAAGAGGCACTAATTTCTAAACGACAAATCCTAAGACGTATTGCTCTAGACCAATCCTCTGTCAGAACAAGATTAAATGGATAACCCATTTGGTTTTTTCCATCTCTAGCTCCTTTTTATTTCCACTTCCATTATTCTATGAATATACAAGAAAGGGAAATATAATATTGTTAAAGCTCAGGCATGATTTATTGACTCACTGTATCTTTAAGATAGCACATGTACTTTGTGTTGTTATATTTGATAGCACATTTTTTCATGAATAATTGTGAATAGAGTAAACAAACTCATAAAGCCTGTTTAAAGTGTCAGTGCATAAGTTACTGCCAGTGGTGTCTTGGGGCTGCATTAATTTTTCTTCCTTCCTCTTCCTTCTCTCCTCCCCTTTTTAATTAATAGATTTTCTCACTCATGAGCATTTAGCATCGTCTTGTTTGCCTGATGCAGTTCCCTTTGGGGTTTCGCCTGTGGATGAGGCAGAAGAACTTGGGGGAAACAGCTTGATGAATCACAGTTTGTTGAAGGCCATTATGGTAGTAGTGATAGAGAAATTGAATATTTGTAAAATGCCAGAGGTGAAGGAATAGGACACACATGATTAAAATTGCCATAAAATCAAAGCTGTCAAAGCAACAAAAGCCATAAAAAAGAAATATTCTGGCAACGTCAGTCTCCCACACATCCAGGGGAAGCGTGTTGCTGAAGAAGTCCATTAGGAGTAGAGGAGGATTTTTTTTCCCATTGACTATGAAAGCATGCACTGAACTATAAATGTTCTCTGCCCTAGGAATTTTAGCTGAGACACCTGGGGACTGCAACCTTAAAACATCATTCAGAATACAGATCCTCTCAGCACTGTTGGAAAGGGCTGAAGAAAGGGCAACGCAGTGTGCAGAGGTGTGGGGCAAAGGGGCAGGGTAAGGTAGGAAGAGTAATTGAGGTAGAAGATGTGAAGGCTGGGGCTGACTTTGGATGAGGAATCTTGAAGTGAAAAGTACCTGTGTTGTCCTTTCCTAAAGACAGTATTACCAAGGAGCTGGAAGTATGGAGAAAGCCCTCATTTCCTCCCCAGAATTCATGACTACAGGGCAGGTGGAATCTGCTGAGTGATACGTGAAATGTGTATTAAGAGAACAAAACGATCATTCTTCCCACCTGAAGAGATCCAGGTACTTTGGTAGAAGTGGTTGTTTAGAAAGAGAGAAAACAATTTGTTAAGCTCATAAAGTAATCTATCTAGGGAGGTACCAGGAAAGGGCTACAGTGATTACTCTTGGCCCCCTCAATGGAAGATTCCTGATTTGAAGGTAGACGCTTAGGATTCAACACAAGTTCTGAAAATGAGGAGAGGATTTGAGTGGGAGATCAGAGAAAACTAAAGGGTTCCAAAAGAACAAATTTGCAATTTGATTTAAACGGAAACAAACCATCTTATAGCTACCTGCTTGGAAAAAAATATTACACTTCTTGTTTTCTGTCAGGCTTACTGTGGCATCATTTAAAATACTTCTGTAATCCGTGGGTGCTTGCCAAATTTAGTTGCACTCAAACAACCTTCTGATACCATGAATCCATGACCAACTTTTAATGAGGAGTCCAGTTTTTTATTTTTATTTTTATTTTTTCCAGCAAGCTTTTTCTGAATCTCCAGTAGCAGCTGTGATGAGGCAGTGAGACAGTGAAGAGACAAAGCTGGTGCAGTTGGAAACTCACAGGTAGTAGATGTGCTCCTCTCCTGGAGGGACATCCCAGGAGATGGATGAGCAGGAGAGAGTTGACAATCAGGTAGGAGGGACACCAGATAGGTCTCAAAAGGCCATCAAAGGTCGCAATCCTCTATACATTATTTTTGTTAATTGCTGTTCAAACTTCCCAGAAAGGTTCTTTTTATTAATACCTAGGGCTACTTGGGGCCACTTGTTTACATTCAACTCTTACAAATAGAGGCCAAAAAATAACGCATACACTTGTCCTGAGGCACTGGCTTTATTCCTGGAATGGAGCTAGTGCTCAGAAGAATTCAGCTGCTGTGTCTCCTACTGTCTACACAGCAGTCGTGAGAGGCTTACCACTTAGTGGAAAATTCGTCCCGGGAAAGTCACCTACCTAAGATCCCTTATTTGCAAAACAAGAGTACTGGCAACAGATGACCCATAATGCCTCTTCTGGTTGGAAAAACTTTACAGTTTTAAGTAAAATAACCTCTCCGACACTGTTTTCTTGTCTGTAAAATGGGGATATTAAAATCCATCCTTTTTCCCCCGGGGTGGTTGTAAACCATTAGCCTGTTGCAAACTTTACAATTGTATGAAATTATAAGAAATCCTTATTATCATCCTCATAATCATCATCGCCATTATCTCTTTATTTTCAACAATTTCCTGTAAACATCGAAGGTTCCATTTGGGAACCTGTTCAATTTCTTTGACTGGATTTAAAGAAAGACACACAATGTATTTCTAAATATGTTTTGCAAGAGTTTTCTTTAATTTTTAAAAATAAACATCTGAACTCATCGTGCAATAAAAGATACACTTGTGTGATTGTAATCATTTCCATGGTAGCAAATTGGGAGGTCACACAGGAAAGGTCTAAGACTTGACTGCAGGTTCAAGCAGCAGGAGAAGCTGGTCTGGGACCAAATAAGCTCTTATTCAAGTAAAACTGTCGAAAAACACTGCCAAGGGAATACAGAAAATAACTGGGGAAGGAAATTGCTTTTGGAATAAATGTTCTGTTCTTTCAAGTTTGCTCTGGTAGAAAAGTGCCTGTTTGAAGAGACTTAATAGAACCATTAGAGGGACAAAACATGAAATATCTCATGAAATCTTAAAAGGTTTATTTTATAACCATTTTTTCTAAAGGCATATGTGGAGGAAAAGGAAACCAAGGAGATGAAATTTGTACTCTTGTACACAAATGCATAAGGTTATTTGATGTGGAACAATTACTTGTGCCTAAATCTATTTCAAATACGCTATTTGATATGCGCTTTGCCATGTTTCTTGTTATTATTTATGTATCCTGTGCTACTCGTAGGTCTTGACATCAAACTAAAGTGCTTTGTTTTCCTGGACTTGCTCTTTTACTGCACTTTTGCAGTTACTCCTAGCTCTTTAATTATCATCCATTGAATTCTCCTCAATTTTAGTAAAAGCTTTTAGCATAGCTTTCTACCTGTTATTTATCAGTTACTGAACATCTACTGTGTATCAGGTACTGTTTGTTCATTTGTTCAACAAATATTACTTGAGTGCCTGTCCTAGCTCTGGGAATAAAAGACTGTATAAGATATAGTCCCTGCCCCCAAATAATTTATAATTATGTGGAATTTAAAATCTAGACCATTAAAATACGATAACAAGGGGCTATAGGGTCTGTCTCCTATGAGGAGCAACTAATCCAGTATTGCTTGTAGGAGGGGTTGAGATTGTTAGAGGTACGCATAATTTGGTTGAGGCATCAAAGACCGGCAGAAATTAGTTCATCCAATGGAGGAGTGAGAAAGGTATGAAAAAAGAGAGGGGTGAGGTATTCCTAGGCTTGGAAAGGAAGGAAGATGTATTCGTGTTCTATGGCTGCTATGACAGATTATGAAAGACTTAGTGGCTTAAACAACAGAAATGTATTTTTTCACAGTTTTGGAGGCTGGAAGGCCAAGATCAAGGTGCTAGCAGAGATTGTTTCTGGTGAGACCTCTTTTCTTGCCTTGCAGATGGCTACTTTCTTGCTGTATCCTCAGAGGGTCTTTCTACTGTGTCCATGCACTCCTGGTGTCTCTGACTTTTCTTGTAAGGACACCAGCCCTTATAAGGGGAGTAAGGCCCTCAAATGAGGGGAGTAAGGCCCCACTTTTATGACTTCATTTAACTTTCCTTATCTCTTTAAAAGCTCTATCTGCAAACACAGTTACATGGGCGGGGGGTGGGAGGGGTGGCGGTTAGGACTTCAACATATGTATTTGAAGAGGAAATAGTTCAGTCCATAACAGAAAGTAATGAGCTTATTTTAGCAGTTCGACATCATTTAAGTCTAGTCAGTGAATAAAGGAAGAGAAATTTGTGAAACACTTGAATGTCAAGCTATCCATCTAAAGTTAATAAATCATAGGGCACTGGTGAGTCATTTAAGGGTCTGTCCAATGGCCTACTGTGATCAAATTTGCACTTCATCAGGATCATTCTGGTTGCAGGGTGAAGGATGAATAGAAGTGGGGTCAGTGACAGAGGCAAGATCAGACACAGAAAGAGTAAGAGTGTGGCAGTTGGCCAGGCCAGTGACATTGGTGGCTTGAATCAGAAGTGGATAGATCTGGAAGAATTGCAGGAGGTAGAATTGATAAGAATTGATTAGTTGTGTAAAGAGAATAAAGAAGGGGAAATTATTGATGTTAAGATTTTGCTATTTAGAGTAACCAAGTGAGATAAGCAATAAGGAAAAAATACTGGAAATTAGGAATTAGACAGGAGATGATATGACCAGCTTTGACATGGTGAACTTGGGGCTGGTAGAATATCTAAATGGGCATGTTTGAATAGATACAATATATATATTAGATATAAGCCTGAATCTCAGAAAAGACATCTTGGATGAAATCAGTTTAAAATTATTTAGAACATGAGCAAGTTTGCAGTTAGAGCTATGAGAGTAAATTAAATTATCTCTATTAATACAAAGTAAGAAGACATTGGAAAAACTACCAATAGTAAGTCAGAAGTATTGCCATTAAAAATAAGAAGAGAGGAAGACAATTTCTTCCTCTTATTGGTAGATATATGAAATGTAATTCAAATATAACTCTATTTGTGAATTTGAGTCAATGCCCTCAATAAAGAACAAATTATATTTATATTGTGATTTACCAAATACATTGTATTAAAAAGATTTGTTTCTGTTGTATTTATATATTTTTATTCTCTCTGATTTAAATTTCAATTTATGATTTGATTTTCAACTTAAAGTCTTTTAAAATCTAATTATTATTTTGGCTCCATTAATTTTCCAAGTGTTCCAGTTAGTCTAAGACTAAAGCCTAAATCTCTGTTAACTAGCAATGGAGTTTACATTTTTGAATTACCCCAGTAATAACTCAAATCTGGGGAAACTTGACTTTCTAAACGTGACGTTATTTTCTGCTTTTGAATTCAAATGGCATAATTTTAACAGCTATGTTATAAAGCATTATCAAAAAATGTTAGTTCCTATTCTTGGTGAAGATATTCATCACACTTGTATCTCATTCACAGTACTAACACACACACACACACACACACACACACACACACACACACACACACGGTTATATCTACCTTAGGTAAGTATACTTATTATGGTTGGCTCCAGGGAATTGGAGAGGCCATCAAGGAAGGGGAAACCCATATAGCTGGTTAATATTGATTCTCGAGCTTTGGCAAATTCATTCTTTGAGCATATATCTACTGTATCTTTGAGCATCTATCTTCCATTTCAAAGGCTGTGCTAGGTGCAGTGAATATAGAAAACAGCCATGAACAGAAGTGACATGAGCCTGTCCTTCCTCAGCTTACAGTCTATCTACTTTGGTTTTGTCTCCCCAGCTTCATTGAGGCATGATTAACAAATAAAAAAATTGTATATTTTTGTACTTTTTATACCTTAAATATTGTAAATTGTATATTTAAGGTATAAAAGGTAAGGATTTGCTGTACATTACAAAATGATTACCACAATAAAGCTAATTAACATATCCATTACCTCATCTCACACACTTTTTTGTGTGTGTGTGTGAAAATACAACATCTATTCTCTTAGCACATTTTAAGTATACAATGCATCCTTACTAACTATGACCACTGCACCATATATTGCTGTCCAGAACACATTCATCTCACAATGGAAAGTTTGTAGCCTTTGACTACCATCTCCCCATTTCTGCCACCTCAGGCCCCTGGTAACCACCATTGCCATTCTTATGAATTTTATATTTTAGATTTCACATTTAAGTGAGGTGATATAGCATTTGTCTTTCTGTGTCTGGCTTATTTCACTTAGTGTAATATTCTACACTTCCATTCATGCTGTCCTAAGTAGTAGGATTTTCTGCTTTTTTAAGGCTGAATAATACTCCGTTGGGTGTGTGTACATACATATCTCTCTATATATAGACATAAATATATATAGTGTAAGATGTGTGTGTGTGTGTGTGTGTGTGTGTGTATCATAGTTTCTTTATTCATCTGTGGACAGATACTTCAGTTGTTTCTATATCTTGGTTACTGTGAATAATGCTGCAATGAACATGGGAGTGCAGATATCTCTCTGAAACAGTGTTTTCATTTCCTTCGGATATTCCTTGCCAGCATATATATTTCATGAACATGCCTAAAAATACTGCTCCACAAACTTTTTCCCTACACTACGAGGACAAGACCTTTTGCTTGCAGCTGTGTGTAGAAGAAGCCATTGTAACTCAATTTGTTAATTCCATCACCTGCATGGTGTCTTGTTGAAGGTAGCTACTCTGTGTCCCAAATCTTGTCTTACAGTGGGGTAAGTATTGGCCTGGACCAAGATCAGCCGTCATGCAATCAATTGTTATCAGGCCCAAAAAGGTAGGAAGAAAGGTAGGTCTAGGGTTCTCTTTGGATTGGTATTGTTTCCAAATCTCTGTTCATAGGTATACCTCTCCAGCTTCGAATATTCAGGAATGTAGGCGATATTAGTTGAAGCAGGAAGACAGCAAATGGGAGGTAGTATTAGTTAATTTAAAAGTGACATCCCTTTGGACACATCAACTGTGGTAAGAATTCCAAGATCTCCACTGCCCCTTGCCTCTTGATTTCCATAGACTTTTGCATCATTTAAAAAAAAAGTGTAGACTAACTTAAGGCAAGCAACATTATCTACGTTACATTCTTGTCTTTAGAAAAATGTAATAATGTGGACAGAAAAAATGGAAAGGACTTTAAAAATTGTATCTAATGCTTTGGTTGATCTGCTAAATAATATTTATTATGCCTCCATTTAGAACATTTGGAAAAAGAAAGGCCTATACAATTTTTCATACTCATTCTTTGGTTAAAATGGGAAAAGAGAGAGCTGTTAAATGACTACACAATCATTTTAATCAGAAATAGTCCCAAGTATCAAATGAATGAATGTTTTCATTGGCCATTATTTTTTATATCTGCCAAGCAGTAGATCCGAAAAACACAATTAGAAGATCTAGAAGTACTTGAAATTGGAAATGCGTTTTGTTATTAAATTGGCCTAAGAAAGTCATGATTTTTCCTCAGGGATACTTCAGTACCTTGGTAGATTATAGATGGTAGGTTATTATGAAATGCTGACAGAAGAGGCTATGATTTGAAAGCTTCCTGAAGAATTCTACCTATAATTTCTGTTAACATTTGACAGAGTTTCATGTCATTAGAACCACCAAGTTCATTGAAATTCAATAACGGCAGAGTTTCTTGCATACACTTCTCATTTAGAGATAACATTTCTGTTTCCTGACACAGAGATTCAGAATGAATATCTCAGAAAGGAAAGAAAACAGAACAGAAGTTACAAAAAACTCATTTCAAAATAAAATCAAGCACACCAGCACAAGTATCATATTGGGAAATACTTTAAGTGTGGGAAAAGGAGCAAATTTAATTGATAGGAAACAGACTTTTGTATTCAAGCTCAAACAACTCATCTTTTATTTCTTGTCAAGGCTACTACAGATAAATTTAAAAATTAAATAGTAATAACTCAAGTTGCTCTCGGGCTGTTTCGTCAACCTCAGTAGTTCTAGTAAGCATGATTGAAAGTGTAACCACCCCACAAATACCAACCTTTCAACAGCTTTTTTTTTTTTTTGAAATGGAGTCTTGCTCTGTCGTCCAGGCTGGAGTCCAGTGGTGTGACCTCAGCTCAACACAACCTCCGCCTCCCGGGTTCAAGTGATTCTCCTGGCTCAGCCTCCCAAGCAGCTAGGATTACAGGCGTGTGCCACCACACCCAGCTAATTTTTGTATTTTTAGTAGAGACAAGATTTCACCATGTTGGCCAGGCTGGTCTCGAGCTCCTGACCTCAGTTGATCCGCCCGCCTCGACCTCCCAGAGTGCTGTGATTACAGACATGAGCCACCGTTCCTGGCCATCTTTCAATAGCTTTTGCAACTCATTTTAAGACATGGATGACTAGGAATTTTCCAATCAGTTGACTTTTTCTCCCTTTTATCCTTTTTATTCCTATGTGGACACATCTATTCAATTTATATAAATCGCCATTTTAAGGTTAACTGGGCAAATTGATTTAATTTAACAACTCCTAAGTGTGATCTTATGTATACTTGATATCGGGCTGAAAAATAATCAGAAAACTTTCCTCCTGCCCCCATGGGTTTTTCAGGAAAAAGAATTAGGGAAAAATATATTAGTAGGTACTGCATCTCCTAAATGGGTCTCCTGATAAGAAAATAGCACACAAACTCACTGAACCAAAATATGAAGCAGGCAATGTGCTTGTTGAGTTTTAGAAACTATATTTTGCTAAGCAAATGTCGACAATATTTTCCCAAAAACTAGGCAATTTTTTTTTTGGCAGAGCGTATGAAAAATGACACATCAGTAGTTAAATAAAGTTATCTTTAAGAGATTCTACCCATTAAAATTGCTCAGAACATATAGAACAGTTAAATAGGTACTATTATTTCTGTTACCTAAAAGATGACAGGTTTTCTCTGTTGGGAAAACATTAAAATTGACACAATGAATACATATTATGTGCCTATCATGTGTCAGGCATTGTGCTGTTTTTCTAAATTAAAACAAAACTGGACACACAGGCTCACACTGGATCATTGTACAGTTGCCATAGTCTTGCATTTTCCTGTATGTCACTTATAATTTCCAACCTTTAAATATGCAATGAACTACAAATCAGTTAATTTTCAGGTTACAGATACTCTGTGATAGTTGTATTCTGAATATCAAACTTGGAATTTCCAGAAAGAATAATAGTTGATGCTACAGAATAAAAGGATAAAACAGTTGCAATTGTGACTTTCCTACACAAGCTGAAATTTCTGGACTGCCTTCCTGTGAGCCACCGGGAATAATGTCCTTTAGATTAGCACGTGTATGTATATGCTTACAGCTTTATGAATGTTAGAATTCTGACTTAAAGGCCCATTGCACGCTTGAAACGTCTTATGTCAAAGAGCCCCGTTTCTGGTTTCTATTTTGCACTTCTAAGTGATTTTTGGATTCTTTGGAATGCCTTGCCTGCAATGGCTGTGCCATTCTCACAGCTTAATCCGTGCCTTCCTTGCAACTTTATTTCTAATTAGTTGTTGCCTGCTTGGAGATGAAAGCCATTTTTGCATCTTGAAGGGCAATGCGAACTTAATGAAAATATGCTGATTCAAGTTAAAGATGTTTCCCTTATGAGTAAGGGCATTGAAGGTTAACCTGACCTTCTCAGGGAAATTGCTATACTGTGTTTCAGTTAAGATTATGTATTACCGTATTTCTTTCAGCTAAATCAGGCACATAATTTCAGGGTGAAAAGAGCCGTTTTTTTCAGTCATTTAAACATGAGTTGGTTTAAAAAGCCACAAAAATAAATCCTTAGCAGCAATAATAATAGTAGGATAGAATGTGGTGTGCTTATCAAGAGCTGCATTGACGTGGGACATCTGCCGTCCTGTTTGTTTTTCTCTGACTGGAGAAATAATGTCCTCTCTAGCAATAACTTCTGAAATGTCTTTATGCATCTTGAAGTATCCTATAGTGGACATTGTGATGTGCTGCCTAGATGCATCTATAAGGATCACGTGTTGGTCCAGCTGCTGGGAGTGCTGTAGAGGAAAGCTTTTGGCTGTCAGCCTCTTCCAGGATTGCCTTAGCTTCAGAGAGTGGTCCTGCCCAAGGGCAAGCTTTCCAGGCAGCAGCCAGCATCAGATGACTGATCAATGCGAGTGGAGGGACATAACGGCATGGCCACCTCAGCTCAATTTGGGGTAATTTTGAAGGGCCATGTAGTTCTAGGGTGGTCTGTGAAGAGATAAGAGAAAACATAACCTTCATTTAAATTCACCCAGTTATCATCTGTGCTGTGTCTGTCTCTGTATGTGCACATCTGTGCATTGCAAAACTTTTAATTTCAGGCATTGTGATGCACCACTCTGAAATACATAAGCATGTATTTTCTAAAAATGAGGATGTTCTCCTGCATAGTCACAGTAATATTGTGACTCTCAAGGGATAGAGCATTGATAATATACAATCATCTTACATATTAACTCATATGTTAATATTCCCAGTTATCCCAATGCCTTTTATGGCTGATTCCCCCCCACTGAAAATTCATCAATAAATCAAATACTACATTTGTCTCTTTAGTTTTCTTCAATCTACATCAATTTCTCCACCTTTTTTGGAAAGAAAAAATCATGTGCGATATTGACATTTTTAATAGTTCAGGACAGTTGTTTTGTGGAATGTCATATAATCTGGATTTGCCTGCTTGTTTCTTCATGATTAGGTTCATAAGCAACATTTGGGGGAATAATATTACATACGTGATGCTGTGTCCTCGGTGCATTGCATCAGAAGGCATGTAAATTCATCCACTTTCTTTTGGGTTTTAGCTTTCTTCTCCTCAACTTTTAGAAGCTATTTATGTATCAGATACTTTATTGATATATAAACATTGAATATTTGCTATACACATTGCAAATGTTCATTTCTGTTGGTCCTTTGCCTTTTGAATTTGTTATAATGTCTTGTTTTGCTCTGCAAGAATTTTAAATAGTCAAAATTATTAACAGTTTACTCGTATTACATTTGGATTTTGAGTATAAATGAATTCAATCAAATTTTCTTCAGGTATGTGATTTCAGTTTTTTGGTACACTTATATATTGTGATGATTAATTTTACGCATCAATTTGGCTGAGCTATTGTGCCCAGATATTAGGTCAAACATTTTTCTGGAAGTTTCTGTGAAGGTGTTTTTTGGGTGAGATTAACATTTAAATCAATAGACTTTGAGTAAAGCAGGTTACCCAACATGATACAAATGGGCCTCATGCAATCATTTGAAGGCTTTAATAGAGCAAAAACTGAACTTCTCTTAGCAAGAAGGAATTCTACCAGTAGGTTGCCTTTTAACTCAAACTGAAACTCTTCCTGAGGCTCCAACCTGCCAGACTACCTCATCAGATTTTGGACTTGGTAAGCCTCCACAATTGCATGATCCAATTCCTTAAAACAAACCTCTCTATATTTGTATATACATATTCAGTTGGTTCTGTTTTTCTGGAGAACCCTGACTGATACGCATACCTTATCCATTTGGAATTTGTTTTCATGCATGGTGTGAGGTATGAATCCCATTTTACCTGTAATCCAAAAGGGTATTCAGTGTGTCAACACTACTTATTAAAATGTCTATCTCTAGCTGGGCAATCCCAGAACTTTGGGAGGCTGAGGTAGGCGGATCACAAGGTCGGGAGTTCGAGACCAGTCTGGCCAATATGGTGAAACCCCGTCTCTACTAATAATACAAAAATTAGCCAGGCGTGGTGGCGTGCGCCTGTAGCCCAGCTACTCGGGAGGCTGAGGCAGGGCAGTCACTTGAACCCTGGAGGTGGAGGTTGCAGTGAGCTCAGATTGAGCCACTGCACTCCAGCCTGGGCAATAGAGATCCATCTCAAAAATAATAATAATAATAATAATAATAATAATAATAATAATAATAAAGAGTCTCTATCTTCTCAGTGATATGAGAGGTCATCTTTATGATACACAAAATTTTCATCTGTATATGAGTCAATTTCTGGACACTCTATTCTGTTTCACTGGCTTATGTATTCTTCCAATAATCACACATTTCTTGTTAAATTTTAGGAGTGTTAAAATATGTTTTCACTTCTAGTAGGGCTAATGCTCTTTTACTGCTTTTCTTTTTTTACAGTGAATACTCATCCATCTATCCATCCCTTCCTCAGTTCATCTCATTTTTGGATACATTTCAAAGTAAATTGAAGACATCACTATCGCCCTCCCAAATACTTCAGTATGCGTAACATCAAATAGAGTTAAAAATTTGTTAGCGTTCTCTATGTTCTTGGAATAAATTTGTTTGTAATGAAACTCACAAATCTTAAATGTAGTATCCAATGAGTTTTGAGAAATCTGAACACTCTCTGACTCCAGTAAAGTTCTTTTTCCCAGTAAATCTTCACTTATACTCCTGTCCAAAGGCAAATGCTGTTTTCATTTGTTTTTCTTATCGTAAATTAGTTTGACTTGTTTTAGGACTTCATGTAAATGGAATCATACACTAGGTAAGTACACTCTTGTGTAAAGTTTCTTTCATTCAGTTAGTAGTACGTTTTTATAGTCATCCATGTCGTGTGTGTGTCATTTCTCTTAATTGCTGAGTGGTATTCCGTTGTATAAATAAACTATACTTTATTGCTTACTGATGGACACTTGAGCTGTTTCCAGTTAGGGTCTATTATGCATTAAGCTGTTATGAACACACTTGAATAACTATTTTGTGGATGTATGTTTTCATTTTTCTTGGGTAAATATCTAAGAGTAGAATTACTGGGGTACAGGGTAGGTGAATGTTTACTTCAATAGGGAACTACCATTCTTTTATCTAATAAATGCAAGTTCCAGTTGCTTCAACTTTGACGTTGTAAGTCTTTTTTAATTTAGCTCATCTAGTGAAAGTGAAGTAGCAGTAGGATTCTTCTTCATTAGGTTTTATTTTTACTAGAATTTCTTGCATTTTTTCCTGTATCATTTTTAGAATAAATTTGTCTAGCTCCAGAAAAATAGCTGTTGATATATTTTTGAGATCATATTAAATTTATATTCTTTTGAGAAAATAATATCAGGGGTAATCTTTTCCAAGTGAAAATGCTTTTCATTTGTCCAAATCTACTTTTGTATCTTACAGGAATGTTTTTAAAGTTTCCTCTTTTTCCACATTTCTTATTAAGCTGACTCCTAAATTTTGTGTGTGTGTGTGTGTTGTTATTATAAATGGGTTTTCTCTTTCACTGTATCTTTGATTGGTTATTTTATTTATTACTAACGTCTGTTAATGTGTAATAGTCACATATTGATTTTAATTTTGTCATCTTAATAAATTATTTTCTTCTCTGACCTCCTTTCATTATTGCTCTCATGGGTTTTCTAGGCATACTGTCGTATCACTTGTAAATAGAGCAAATTTATCAGTTTTTCTAGTTCTTATGATTCCAATAGTTTTCAGTTTTCTTATTGCATTGGTTCTTGCCTGTAGTAAAATGTTAAAGAATAGTGATGACTTTTTGGAATTCTTATCTTGTTCATAACATTAGTGAGAATGTCCTTGTTATTATTAAACTATTCAACAAGAATGTTGGCTTTAGGGTTAAATAATGTATTTTTCTATATATGTCTAGACAGATAAATAGCTGATCGCGATATACAATGGATACATACATAGAGATATTGATCTATCTATCAATCTATCTAATCTATCTAAACTACCCATCTATCTTCGTAATCATGCTGAGAAAGTATCTATTAATATAGCAGCCTATTTTGATTGAGTATTTTATCAGGAATGGGTATTTTGTCAAAACATTTTCAGCATCGAGGGGAAATCATGGTTTTTTTTTTTTTTTTTTTTTTTTTTTTTTTTGAGACGGAGTCTCGCTCTGTCGCCCGGGCTGGAGTGCAGTGGCCGGATCTCAGCTCACTGCAAGCTCCGCCTCCCGGGTTTACGCCATTCTCCTGCCTCAGCCTCTGGAGTACCTGGGACTACAGGTGTCCGCCACCTCGCCCGGATCGTTTTTTGTATTTTTTAGTAGAGACGGGGTTTCACCGTGTTAGCCAGGATGGTCTGGATCTCCTGACCTCGTGATCCACCCGTCTCGGCCTCCCAAAGTGCTGGGATTACAGGCTTGAGCCACCGTGCCCTGCCGAAATCATAAATTTTAAAAATTTGTATAATAGTTCTTTAATGATTTCCTATTCTCAAATTATCCTTTTATTCCTAAATCAATTCCCACCTGGTTATGATGTATTATTTTCTTAATTTGGTATTGAATTCTATATGCTAACATTTTATTTAGAATATTTGCTTTGATATGAGATTGTGTTTTTAGTTTTTCTTGTGCTGTCTTTGTCATGTTTATGTTCTATTGTTACACTTGATACAAAGTTTGCAAGCTTTTACTCTTTCTTTTCTGTATGCCCTGGAACAATTTATGTAGTGTTGGTGTTACATGGCCTTAAAGGTTTGGTGAAATTTATCTGTGACACCATCTTGGCCCATTGATTTTATTATGTTTATTTTTTTTATTTTTAGGTGTATGATAGTCCTTTTGTAAATACTTGTATTTATTCTGTGGACATATGTCTGTTTTTCTATTTTGTTTTCATTTGAGACTGAGTCACTGTGTTGTCCAGGCTGGAGTGTGGCGGCATGATCTCGGCTCACTGCAACCTCTGCCTCCCAGGTTCAAGCGATTCACCTGCCTCAGTCTCCTTAGTAGCTGGGATGACAGGCACGTGCCACCACACCTGGCTAATTTTTGTATTTTTAGTAGAGATGGGGTTTCACCATGTTGGCCAGGTTGGCCTCGAACTCCTGACCTCAGGTGATCAGCTCTCCTCATCCTCCCAAAATGCTGGGATTACAGGCGTCAGCCACCGCACCTGGCGCATTTGTCTGTTTCAACTTTCTGTTTCAACTGAGGTGAATTTTGGTAAAATGATTTTTTGAGGAAAATGTTGATCTCATCTAGGTTTTCAGTTTTATTACATAGAACAATATGAAGTAATCTCTTTGGGGTTTTACAGTTTCCCCTTTTAAATTTCATATTAATGAAATAGTAACTGGAGGAGAAAAATTCTTATTTTGTATATCTTAGCTTTTTCACTGTTTTTTTCTGAATTAGGTCAGCTAATGATTTGTTCATTTTTGCTTACTTTTTCAAAGAATCAGTATTTTCATGTATTTGTCAGTTTTATTGTTTTTCTATTTTATATTTTGTCCTTTATCTTAATTGCATTTTATCCCATTCATTTACCTTCTTATGGAAGCATTTTTATTGTGCATTAAATATATGGAATGTCTTCTAATTATTGCTTTAAATGTATTCCATGAATTCTTCAAGGCAGCGTTTTTATTACTACTTTTTAAGAAATACCACAATTTAAGTTGTATTTACTCTTTTACCTAAGATTTGTGTAATAGAAACTTAAAAAATTTCCAGGTGGACAGGTCTTAATTTTTTTTTTTTTTTTTTTACTTTCTACTTTCATTGCCTAGTGATCAGAGACTCTCGCGTATGGAATATTCTAAAATTATTGAGGCTTTGTTTGTGCCTAGTGGTTACGCAGAACATTTTTGTGTATGCTTCATGTTTTATCTACAATCAGGTATGTTTTCTATTATCAGAGTGCAACATTACATAAGTTATTCGTATGATATACCTCATTAGGATTATGTTGTTTAGTCCATCTGTGTCTTCATACATATCTTTGTTCACTTGACCAAATTTGATCAGAGACTTGTATGTTAAAGTCTCCTGTTAGTATGTTTCTGCCTATTTTTCCCTGAATATCTTGTAGTTTTTGCTTTATGAAGGTAGTTGCTATGGTATTTGGTACATAGAAAAAACTTTAGTCTGCATTAACATTTGTGATTTTAGCATTATAAACTTACATTGCGTATCTCTTTTTAAATAAACAATTACTTTGATTAATAATTCCAAAACTACTTATACCTTTTTCTAAAAATAAATCATTAATTTCACCTAGATTTTCAAATTGATTTTCTGTGAGTTGACCAAATTCATATCTTGGGAATATCTTAGGTTTTTTAGTATCTTTGCTTATTTTGCCATTTAAAAAAATTTTGTATTTTGTATAGTCACACTTACTCTCTTTTTCTTTTTGTCATGAATCCAACATTGTCTGATATTAGGATTCCTAATCTTGCCTTCTTTTTGTTTATATGTGTCTTGTATACCTTTCCCTAGCTTTTTTTTTTTTTTGAGACCTTTTGTTTCAACGTTGTGTCTTTTTATAGCAAGTTTAAAAAAGTAGACTTTTGCTTTGTTCAGCCTGAGACCCCTTTTCTTTGATTTTCTTTCTCGCATTATTATGGATTCTTTTCTTAGTTTTCTCCTATGTGCGTGGATTTTTTCAGATAATTTGGAAGTTTGCCTCTTTGGTTCTTTCAGTGATTACATTTATATCATAATTTTATGTAATATACTAACTACTACTCTTCATCATTAGGCAGTAACTATTAAATCTTCATTTTGTGCAATAACAAAATTGTTATAATTTCTCAATCTTTTCCCTTTATTTCTACCATGAAATTACAGATGAACACAGTCTTTTTCTTAGCTTTACTACTTTTTTCCATTATACACTTTTTAAAAATGGTATCTCTATTACATTTATATCAGTCTTTAAAAATATATTTTAATCACTAGCTACTCAAGATGAGGAAATAGAGTACTTATACCACTTTCCATTTTTCTCTTCCTTTTGTATCCACATTTTGGGTAATATGTTTTTGACTTATTTTTATGGTTTGCAATATTTTCTTTTGATTTTCTAACCATAAGTTTATCAGCACTTTGGTCTCAGTCTTGGAGTTAAATGAATTCAATATTCTAACCAATCCCTTACAGTTTCTATATTTGTCTTTTGGTTGGCTCTATTAGTTTCCTTAAAAAAGGCTTATGGGAATTAGAATTCCTACACATGTGAAAATGTCTGTCTTCTGCTTTGGTTTGCATCTAGATTCCTGATTATAAAGCTTTTCGTGTTACGATTTCTTTCTCTGAAAATATTGTAGGCATTTGGCAATCCAATCCATTCTACTGTTAGAAAGTTCCGAACAGAAGTCTCCAAGGCTAGCCTGAATCTTCCTCCAATGGTGACTTTATCTTTGTGAACTTGATGCCAAACAGAGTTTTTTTCTTTTGTTTTGTTTTTAGAAGACCGCTAACCCTACCCATGTATATTTTAGGCTTGATCATTCTGTATCAATTTTTCCTGGACACTTTTCCCGGACAATTTTCTCTTTTATTCTGCAGCTCAGTTATATTTCTAGAAAATAATTTTGATTTACATATTTGAAAATGTTTCCATTCCAATTATGGTCACTGCTTTTAAAACTCATTGTTTGAGTGAGCATTGCTCATTTTTTGCCTCATACTTGACCTCCATTTACTTGTTTTGTGTTTTTAGCAGTGGGTTTTTCTTAGCATTGTCATCAGTGAAGCTTCAGTAACTCTTTTTTTTCCTACTCAATGGTTTCCCTAAGCTTCTATTTCTTTGCACTATTATATATTTCCTCAAGCCCTGTGTATTTGCTTTGAAACCTTTGGCTATTTTACTAAATTTAAAAAATTTCATAATAATAGATTTGATATTGTAATTGTTTCTGTTGTTCTTTGTAGCCTTCATCTTTTACTTTGTAGCATTTAGGGGGAGATCAGGGACTGGTTAAGTTTGATTGTTTAAATAAGATGAGCTCTTCCTGGACTGGCTCTGTGCAAACGGTTTATGTGAGAGATGAAGGAAGTGCATGTCAGCTAGTAGGAATTCATCTTGGAGGCTACTCAAGGTGTCACCTTGGATGACACCATTTATTTATTTATTTATTTAAACCATGACTTTTACATGTCCAGGAGAGGTGAACAGCTATGAGGCTCCAAACTCCTCCTCAGTTTTTCCACTCCAGTCTGTCTCCAGTCTCTTCAATAATGTCATGTATATCTGTTTCCTTGTGGAATTCCTGATACACCATGGTACCAAATGACATCTTGTGGAGCTTTTTCCACCAGCCTGGGTGCTCTATTTCCTTTGTTTTAAACAGAAAATATTTTAAACAAAAACTGTTATTTCTTTGGCTTCTGAGGATGCAATCCCTACTTAAGGATGACTATGTTCTGCTGGCTTTGCTTGAGATCTACAGGTTTTCACATTTGACGTTTTCCCACACTTGTCTAGTCTTTGCTACATTTTGCAGTTCTTCCATAAATTTTGAGGTTTAGGGTTAGAGCGCCCTGTAGTTTTGGAAAGGTAAAATAATTTGTATTTCTATTTCTTCAGTTAGTGTTTTTGAGGGATTTTTATGGGCAGAAAGACAGAGCTATAAGTACTCTGCTGTATTCTTTGGCTTCTTAATACGGGAGGGCTAAGGAAGTATGATGAATCTCAACTAATACAAAGATTAACCCGGGTGATGCTGAGACCCTGAGGTATTCGTAGTTTATGAAACTGCTATCAAATACAGAGATGCTGAAGGTATGCAGCATAGAATTTGAAAAATAAACTCAATCTTAGCCTTTGGTGTATGTGAGTACGTTCTTCTTTACTGAGTTATAATTTATATGTGAGAAAATGTACCAGGTTCTAGCTTTATATTATCTGCTGGTTTTCCAAATTTGTTTCTCTCGGTTTTTTTTTTTTCATAATCACCATTTACTTTTATCTTACTCCTTACCATTTATGGTTTCAAATAGAAAGTTTTGGCCAAAAGTAACAGAACCCAATTCAAAATGACTCTTTCCAGTGGTCCTCAAACTTTATGGGGCCATCAAGATCCCCTGCCCAGAGTTTCTAATTCTGTAGTATTGGGGTGGTGTCTGAGAATTTGCATTCCTGACAAGTTCCCAGGTGATGGCGCTGCTGCTGATCTGGAAGGCACACTTTGAGAATTACCGGGATAAACAATTTAGAGATTTATTATCTTGCAGTGAAGGGTGGTAGGATGTTTCAATGGCTGGTTAATTTTCTAT
Source organism: Theropithecus gelada (assembly GCF_003255815.1). Taxonomy (NCBI): domain Eukaryota; kingdom Metazoa; phylum Chordata; class Mammalia; order Primates; family Cercopithecidae; genus Theropithecus; species Theropithecus gelada. Next base: position 110,268,682 of record NC_037668.1, read on the forward strand.
TTCAATAATCACATCATTCTTTATTCTCAGAAATAGGGTTTCTCTCTCCTCATAGAGCAAGCTGTTTGTAGCACCACAGAGGGCAACAGTGTTCAGAGTGAGGAGGAAAAAGAAAGGCTGAATCCTCCTTATTTTCTGTACCTTTCCATAAAGCACTCTCACTGGTGAAAATTAGGCAACACAATCTTTTCTAAACCTATTTACTAGCCAGGAGAATCAAACTACTGTCCATTATTACATTGAACTAATCAAAACTTACTTCCTGGATCTGGCCCCAGTCTAAATAGCTAAATGAGATCTGAGCTTGGGGCTGGAAGTGGTTGGTTAAGTCGCCCAGATGGGCAGTAAGGCAGAACTATAAATTATTATATCTACATATTTCCTATGGTCTTTTTACAGTTTGGGGCCAGGCTTTCCCAGTTTATTTTCATCTGTTCAGTAGTCAGAATCTAAGTGTTAAATGTCACATCAACACTTTTTGTTAATTAGCAAGAACAACAATGTCTCAACTGATTTTTTCAAATTTACAAGTTCTATTCTTACTGTCTTTTAGAGGAATCAAATTCTGCACAGTTTTTATGTTAGTTGTGCAAAATATCTTCTTCAATATTTGCTTCTATTTTTTCTTCCCTGTTTCTTTCCCTGTTAAATACATATGCACAAATATATGGGTTTTTTTTTTTCTGTTTTTGGAATAAACTTGAAATAAGTTTTCTTCAGCTGAAATTGTGAGCTTCTTTTTTGTTGTTGTTTTGGCTATTCTAGTGTTTCATGTGTTCATGATTAATTCACAATGGCCTTGTTCTATCCAGGTAATTATACCTTGTTTACTTTATAATAAAGAGACTGGAGAATTTCATAATGGAGCCCAGTACATGTTGAATAATTATCATATCTGTGATGGTTTTATAGACATTTTATTGAAGTACACAAAAAATAAGTAATTAGTGTGATAAAAGTGAACATACCACCTCTATCATCAGTCAGGTCAGTGAATTGAACATTACAGTCAGCCCTCCATATCTGCGAATTCTGCATTCACAGATTCAACCAACCATGAATTGAAAATATTCAGTGTAATATATAAAAAGTACAGTATAATGACTATTTATATAGTATTTACATAATATTAGGTATTGTAAGTATTTTAGGGATGATAAAGTGTTCTGGAAGAAGTACCCAGGTTATATGCAAAGGCTATGTCATTTTATAAAAGAGACTTGAACAGTTGTGGATTTTGGTATTCGCAGGGGTCCTGGAACCAATCCCCAGCGGATACTGAGGGATGACTGTATATGCACCCTAAAAGTCTCTTTCAAACATCCTACTACCTACCACACCTCTTCTCCACAAGGGAATATAGATTAGTTTTGCTTATTTCTGAACATAGTATAAATTGAATCATATGGTGTGAATTTTGTGTCATTCCTCTTCCGTTCAACCTTAAGTATGAGATTCCCTGTTTTTTCATGTATCAAGCAGTTGCACCAATTTGTAGTCACAGGGTATATGAACATTCCAGTAGTTTCACATCACGACAATCCTTATTATTTTCTATATTTAACTTTAGCAGTTCTAGTGGATGTGGATAGCACTTATTTTACTTTTAATTCATATTTGTCTGTGGCTAATGAAGCAGGGTTTCATCCCAAGTTTAATGTCTTAAACACATAAGACTATTTAGATTTCTTTTTTTTTCTCATCAGTTTTGCTAAGTTACATTGTTGTAGTTACCTGTCTTGTCATCCGAATTTGCACATATTTTGTCATATAGATGTTTATAATAGCTATTTTTTAAAATCTCTATAAATTCTGAAGTGATGCCTCTTTTTTATTCCTAGTATTTATCATTTGTATCTTATTATTTATTAATATTTCAATTTCGCTTTTTTTTTGCTAAGGTTTTGCTAGGGTAATTTGCCCTTTCAAAGGCACACTTTTGGTTTCCCTTTTTTTTTTTTTTTCTATTGAGATTTTTTTTTTTTTTATTAATTTCCACATTTTTTTCCTTCTTAATTTCCTTCATTCTGTTATCTTTGGGCTTAACTAACTGTTTATTCTCTAACTTTCTGGAAATGGATACTGCTGTGGTTTGAATGTTTTACTCAAAGTCTGTGTGTTGGAAAGTTAATTCCCACTGCAGCAACCTCAACAGGATCTTTAAGAGGTGATTAAGTCATGAGGAATCTACCCTTGTGAATGGGCTACCCTCATGCATAGGCTCTTGCTATTACTGCAGGAGTGGGTTTGTCATCATGAGATGGATTCATTATATGAGAGAATTTGGTCTCTCTTGGGCTTTCTTGTGTTCTCTTGCCCTTCCACCTTCCATCATGGGATGACACAACCACAAGGCCCTGAGCAGATGTAGGCCTCTTAACCTTGGATTTTCCAGTCTCCAGAACTCTAAAAAATACATTTCTTTCACTTATTAATTAACCAGTCTTTGGTATTCTGTTACAGCAACACAAAATGAATGAAAATATTTACATAAATAATTTATTATCAACCATTTTTTATTTAAATATGTATATTTCAGATTTAAATTATTTTAGATTTTAATTTCGTTAAAAATGTCTAATTTTTCATTGAGATTTCTTCTTTGACTCATGAGCTATTTGGAATTATAGTTCTTAATTTCCAAACATCTGGGGCTTTTCTACATTTTAAAAATTGTTTTCTAGCTTAATGTCATTGTGTTCAAAACAAAATATGTATAGTCTCAATTATTTGAAATGTGTTAAACTTGCTTTATATCCTGGTGTATGATCAATGCTGAAAATGTTCTGTAATTGCAGGATGCAGTGTTCTATAGATAGCAATTAGTTCAAGTTTGTGAGTCATATTTTGCAGATCTGTGATTTCAATGACTTTGTGTGTTTTTCTTATCAAGTATTGAGAGAGATGTATTAAAATCTTCTTTTATAATTATGTGTTCATGTTTGTGATTCCTTCTTTCACTTATGTCATATTTTGCATTACATATATGTATTTATGCATTTAGGTGAATGCAAATTAATAAACTTTTTAACTTCCTGGTAAATGAAACATTTTGTATTATGAACTCCCTAATATTACTTTTTCTATAAGAATTTGCATTCTGTATTCTAAATAACTAGGCTATAAATTTTTAAAATATATAATTTCAGCAATATTATAAAAATTTCTAGCATTATGTCCAAATGAATTGTTGTGTTACAGCTCTTTTGATGATACTCAGTTGTTTACTGGCCTTTTTAATTGCAAAAGTACTTTTAAGTCTTTTAGTAAAACTTTATGGTGCCTATTTGGCTTTGAAACCTTAAGTTTTGAATCAGATCTGTCATCTCATAATCACCTATTATAGTCTGCTTGGGCTGCCATAAGAAGAAATTATAGACTGGGTAGTTTAAACTACAGAAGTATATTTTCTCACAGTTCTGGAGCCTGGAAGTCCAAGATCAAGGATTCAGCAGGTTAGTTTTCTCCAGAGGCCTCTTTCCTTGCCATGTAGATGGCTGTCTGTTCATTGTATCCTCACATGCTCTTCTGTGTGTGTACATCCCTGGTCTTTATTTGTTTGTCCAAATTTTCTCTTCCTATAAGAACCGCAGTCAGATGGGCTTAGGACCCACCTCAATGGCCTCATTTTAATTTAATCAAATGTTTAAAGTCCTTCTCTTCAAATATAGCCATATTTAGAGTTACTGAGTGTTAGACTTCAGCATATGCATTTTGGGCGTACATTTCATCCCATAGCAACATCACTGGCTACTACATCTACTACTAGAATTAGTAGGAAGGAATTTTATTATGCACTTTTCTGGTGGTTACATTTTTAACAAACTCTTTATATGATAGTTTTTCTTATTTAAATGCTCTTATGTAATTAAGAAATTTTCCTCTTCGTTTTCATGGGCGTTTGTATATGTTACATGAATACCTCATAATACTCTTTAATATTTAACAACAAATATTCTTTCAGTAATTAACATGTAAAATGCACAAAGAGAATACGCTTATTTGGAAAGGTTGCAAATAACACAATGGGATGTTGAGACAGCTCCTTGTATCAGAATGTTCAGACAGACCTATATATTTTGAATACTTTTCTTAAATTTTAGATAGCTCACAATCCAACTAATCACTCATTTTGATTCAAGCTTACTTGATTAAAAAAAAATGAAAACATATAGTGCTTTCTTATGAGGCTCATAAGTCAATTCTAAATAGCCACCAATTTTCATCTGTTCTTGCTCACGTGTTGTTTGTCAAGAGTTGAGTGTTGCAAATTCCAGCCTGAATAGACTGACATTTTAGATGATATGGCAGACTACTGTGGGCTTTTAAAAATACTAAAACTTTTTTTCTTTCTAGTCTTGTTTTAAATTGAATGAGGCCCATGTGATTGAGTTCTGGCCAATAGAGTTTAGACAAAAATGATGGACACCATTTCCGGGTCGAAGTAATTAAAACCTTCTGTAATCATTCCTTCACTTTCTTTCCTTGTGCTTTTGCTGAATAGAGATTTCTCTATGGATTCAGAGGAGGGCAAAGCTACAATACAGGGGAGTCTAGATCCATAATTGACAATACGGAAGGCTGTCTGCTGATCAGGAACATGTAATTTACACACAAAAAAACAAACTTTTATTGTAATATGCCATTGAAATTTGGGGCCTTACTTGCCACAGCAGCAAATATTTACTTAACAGATACAGATGGTCAATGTGTAATTTTACATATTTTACATAATATCAATTGCTGAAAAGCTTCCTGTTCAATGTTTTATTATAAAACACTTCAGGACTTTTTCTCTTAATTTTTTTTCTACTTGATTAAAATGTTATTGATGTTCTAGATGATGTCCATAAAAAATTAGAAGTTTCTTCCACTGCTTCTTACTTCTCCATTCTTAACTTTCTCTACCCCACTTTGCATTGTTTAGCCTCTAGTTTGATGAATTTTCTACTTATTATTTCTCAAACATCAAATAATTCTCTCTATACATTTGTTTTTCTGGTATATCTTCTCCCACATGGTCATTGAAGTCCTGAATTTTCTGTTGAAGGCTTTATTATTACTCAGTGAATTATTATGTTATGACTCTTATTTCTGAACCATTATTTTGACATTTGTCAAATCGATGCATGATGTTAGGAGAAAGGATTCTAGTCTTTATCAAGTACCTCTTATGAATCACTATATATTGTAAGCGTATTTAATGGTTACAATCAATTGAGTGCTCACTATGTGCCAGATGCACATAAACAAATTAGTTCAATCACCAGAATTACTTATGAGGTATATATACATATACAGGGTCTCACTGAATCATGCAGGATACAATGCAGTGAGTGGCACGATCTCAGCTCACTGTAGTCTCAACCTCCTGGGCTCAAGCAATTCTCCCACCTTAGCCTCCTGCATAGCTGAGACTACAGGCGTGTGCCACCATATCCAGTTAAATCTGGAATTTCTACAAAGAGATGGAGTTTGCCATGTTGCCCAGGCTGGTCTTAAACTCCTGAGCTCAAGCAACCCACCCTCCTTGGCCTCCCAAAGTGCTCAGATTACAGGCGTGAGCCCCCGCACCTGGTTTATAAGATAGATTTTTCACTCCCATTTTATAGAGAAGAAACTGAGGTATTAAAGAGGTGAAAAAGTTCATAACCTAGTGGGAATTTAAAAAAATCAAGCTTTTCCGACTATACCGCATGCTACTTACCTTTCATGAATAGTTTCTGTTTCTTTCATTAAGCTTGAAATGCATCTTAGATTTCTGGAGTCAAAAATTGTGCTTTGCACCAAAATTGTTCAGTAACTATTTGGTAGTTCATATCTACATTTGGGTTTCTTTCAGAGCAGTGTGTTTTGTTGTTGTTATTGTTTTTTGGTTTTTGGTTGTTTTTGGAAACAGGCTCTCATTTTGTTGCTCAGTCTGGAGTGCATTGGCCCAATCATGGCTCACTGCAGCCTCGACCTCTTGGGCTCAAGTGATCCTCCTGTGTCAGTCTCCCAAGAAACTGGGACTGCAAGTGTGCATCACCATGCCCAGCTAATTTATTTATTTATTGGAAAGATGGGGTCTCACTATGTTGCCCAAGCTGGTCTTGAACTCCTGACCTCAAGCAACCTTCCCATTTAGGCCTCCCAAAATGTTGATACCACAGCAGGAGCTGCCACATCCATCCCAGAGCACATCTTTATTTCAGAAAAATGTACTTAGGCTTTAACCCTATGCTTGACCTCTCCATTTGGCAGTCAACATCCATGTTCAAATGCCCAACACCATGATTCATTAGTTGGGCCCCCTGGGAATTGAATCAGGAATTTCCTGGGATTGCAACTCATATTCAAGTCAGGCATGGACAAATCCAGATTTCTTGATGTTACTGTATTTTTTAAATGAAGGGGCTGGCATGTACCTAGAGCAAGTCTGGACCAGAACTGCCCTGTTGATATTTTTTACAGTTCAAAGTTCATAGGCTCACCTGTAAGAATCCATCTTGATATTCCATCTTCTATGAAATAATAAGCACTCAAAATTTGTCTGACTCATTATAGTCTTACCTTAGTCTCTAATCTATGTTTCTCTTTAAGAAGAGAATTAGGAGATGTTTAAATGAGTATCAAAATGAACAGAGTCTAATTAGGGCTGCATTCTATAACAACCTTACTTTACTTATTTAATACTATTTAAAAGTTCATCTCATGTACTTTGGTCACCGAAAAATATGAAATTATTTTAATTATTAATAATATCATTATGTTTACAACCTGTTTTCAGGTATTCATGAATTTTATATATATTTATTATTTTATGACAATTTATATATTTTATGCATTCCGTTTTCGGCAGAAAAATGGGTTGTAAATAAAGTAGGATAATTGCTAATATATATTCCATGACTTTAATGGCATTTTCTTCCCTGTGGATCATTATTAGTTTTCTCCTAAAACCCCTTTTAATTAATCAAAAGAAAATAGGAGATTTCCATTAATATCTGAGCATCTTTTCACCTTAATTTGTTCTGAAGCGCATATGTGTCATGAATTGTGAGTCCTTGGACAGATTGGGGGAAAATAATGAAACTCATGTTTTCTTACATTGGTAGAACATGGTCATTTCATGATCTGATAGCTTATAATGGTGTTCTTGGCCTTTCTTGTAGTACTTGCTTCCCTGAAAATATGTTTATTCAGGCTTCTCTGCCCTTTGTGTTTGACAGCCCCTGGGAATAGAGTGTTCATAAATGTGACACTATTAGACACACAGAGAGATTTTTAAAAATTATCTAAACCAAAGTCTTATCATTTGAAAGTTTCATTTGGGTCTAAGGGATAATGTAAGCACATATCACCAAGGACTGCACTTTACAGTGTATACTCAGCAGAACTGCAGATAGAAAGAAATAAATGTCATTAACCTATGGGTCTCAGAAGAAAGAAAACAACAAGCGGCCCCTGGGGATTTTACTCACAGGACAGATGCTATATTTAAAATTAAATTCTTCTCCTTTAAAATTAGGCCACGAATTAGGCCAGAAAATAAAGATATAATGAACATTGCAATACTTAACGAATACTGAAGACAGCCATACTTAAATGGTTTTTCTTTCTGATTTTAATTTGTATAGGTCCCAAAATATGAGACAGAGTCTTCACTTAAAAACAGAAATGTTCAGGCAGAGCAAAATCCCAAATGAGGGGAGGCTACGGAAACATCAGGAGAGCAGAGTCCATTGTCACTGGGTACTGTGTAACTCACAAATGAAATTACCACTAACACATCTTATATCCCAAACTGAATTCACTGGAATAGCAGAAGACAAGTGATAGGTTTTCTGATTTCCTCTGGAAAGATGAGTGTGTGTCTGTACCTGGAATCTAATTACAGGCAAGCCACTAATAAAACTACGAGATACTTGACAATATGAGAGGGAAAATTGTACAAACAGAAAATTTATGACAGTGATTCACAGCACCACTGCAATAAAAGAATCTAGTTTGAGTGACACTTCCTGAATAGTAATAAAAAATTAGAAGCCCATTCAACCACCCAGGATATTATCAATATTTACTCCTTCTTTGGTTGTCAGTTTCATGTCATGCCCCCAAACCTCCTTTAATGGAAAGGAAAGAAATATAGGTTCTCCTCCCCACATACATTTAAACAATAAGTCTTTAGCCTTTAGGACTCTTTTGTTTTTCTGCAGGCAAAAGCAAGGAATTCACTTTTATCACTCTTGAGAAAAGCTGCTCTGTGGTGAAGAGCACAATTTTAAAGCCAGACAGACTTAAACTTTGATACTAAAATTTCCAAATGCTAGAAGAATGTGATCCTACCTATTTAAGCTCTGATTTCTCATTTTTAATATGAATATGATAATTGCTGGGGGAGGTAGTGGAAGAATTAAATTAGGTATTATATTAACTGCGAAATGCAACGTCTTGCAAAGGTAAATACTGAATACACAGTAGCTGAGAGAAAGTGTGTGTGTGTGTGTGTGTGTGAGAGAGAGAGAGAGAGAGAGAGAGAGAAACAGGGGATAAAGAGAGGTAGAAAAATCGGGAAGAATTGAATCCATGATTCTGCAAAAACTTTTCAGACAACATGGTCCAAGCTTTATCCAAATGATTTGGTCTTTTTAAAGCTTAAGTAAAGAAGAAATGGGTAACTTTTGAAAAGTTACATTTAAGATGTTTATTTTTCTACATAGAATTCTGGTTGGCTGCTGATTTAATTACATACTTTTAATTTAACAACTCCATAATTAGAGACTGATCTTTACCTGTTATTGATCATTAATTGAAAAATTCCCAAGGACAATCCCTAACTCTCATAGTAACATAAAAGGCAATGAAATACATTGGGTTGAATACAAGCTAAAATAACATGTTAATGCAATTAGTAATCATTTCTGTAAGTGTGTTAATAATTAGTTAACATCTTTGTTTTTTAATTCCAAGGTTATTTTTTCCTGAAGTGGATTTGTGGATTTGTGTCTTTACCCATTCTTGGCCAAAGACTGAGACCAAAATCAAACTACTTCAAGAAAACAGCACTATTCTGGAACACTCCCATTATTTTAAGTATTGGTAGAATTTCAGGAGCCTTTACTGACTATATCTTAATTCTTAGGGATAGTATTGCTATAGATAAATTACTGATTTGGGGAGGCTTTACTCAGGCTAATATCATAGCGTATATTAACTGTGAAATGCAATGTCTTGCAAAGGTAAACACTGAATACACAGTGGCCGAGAGCAAGTGAGAGAGAGAGAGAGAGAGAGAGAGAGGGAGAAACAGACAGGGGATAAAGACAGATAGAAAAACAGGGAAGAATTTAATCCATGATTCTGCAACAACTTTTCAGACAACATGGTCCAAGCTTCATCCAAATGATTTGGTCTTTTTAAAGCAGAAGTAAAGAAGTAATGGGTGACTATTAAAAGTGCTAATTTTATCTCAGGTCAGCAGAGAATTCAAAAGTATAGTTCTGCAGACTGATATAGAGCCATTTCCTAAGGATGTTACACAGAATTTAGCATCAAAAAATGAAACAAAACAAACAAACAAAAGCTATGGAGATTGGGCACTATGGTCCATGGAAACATGAAAGCCATTCCTAAGAACTTTCATGTCACAATAGGTATTATAGATATATACAGCAATCAATTAATAAGCAATCACAACTTTTTCCCCCATCCGTATTTATTTTGCTTGTCTGCGGGGAGGAAAGAAATGTGTAGAGGAAGGAGAGACTTTAAAGGGGACAGCAAAAATGCATAATTCTACATTCTTCCTTTTCTCCCATCTCTTCCATGCAGGGAGGCGAAGGTCCACAAGTTCTAACATTCCAAAAATCCTGCCAGGGCCATACTTGTTTCTCGATTGTCCAATATGAAATTAGTTTCAGAACTGCAGCTCTAGAGCAGTGTTTTCCTCAGTGTAATCCTGAAGCCTCTGGTAGACCACAGGGAACTTGCCAACTTCATGGAAAAATAAAAATAGCAAGTCATTTATGTACTTCTCATGCCAACTGACTAGCAATTCTATATACTTTTACTCCACAGAAAATTGGGCTATTTAGAGTAGAGTAAGGGTTAAAAAAATTCAGTATCCTTAAGCAAAAAGAGCATGTTACTAGAACTTGGACGACCTAGCTTAGTACTCCCATAAGAGGTATGACTGCCACACAACTCTCATAACTTTGTAAAACTCCCAGTCTGTCCATACACATGGAACGCTTTCAGTATTGGGGAAACATGCTTCATTTTCAGAACATCTTGATTTTGTGAAAATTGCCTGTAATGCCAGCACTTTGGGAGGCCAAAGCAGGTGGATCACCTGAGGTCAGGAGTTTGAGACCAGCCTGGCCAACATGGTGAAACCTTGTCTCTTCTAAAAGTACAAAAATGAGCCAGGTGTGGTGGCCGGCATCTGTAAGCCCAGCTACTCTGGAGTCTGAGGCAGGAGAATCACTTGAACCTGGGAGGTGGAGATTGCGGTAAACCTAGATCACGCCACTGCACTCCAGCCTGGGTGACCAAGCAAGGCTCTGTTTCAAATAAAATAAAATAGAATATTGTCAGTTGCTACATTTTTTTGCTGTTCATGTATTAGTTGAATTACTAGTAGGTGGGTCTTTTGAAACTTTTATTTATTCTGCTTTTATGTTATCAATTCGATTTTTATTTTGTTTTTTGCAATTGTTAGTTAAAACAAAGAACTTTCTGTATTTCCCAGCTTCCAAAATTGGAATGTGGGAATGCAAAGAATAGTTTAAAAACTGAAACTGCCTTTGCAAAAATTATAACGGAGGAAGTTATGACAGTGAAAGAGGTCAGATCTAACTTATTCCATCTTGCTTCTAACCTTGAAGTTGTCCTTGTTCATTCAGGAGCATAGGCTGAACTAACTCTGGGAAGGAATTCAGTTCATGGTTTGACTCTGAAACAAAATTGATAATAGTCTTTTCCCGAAAAGACCCCCTGCTTGCCTGGGGACCAGTATGCCTTTGTAGGACTAACAAATTAGCTGCAAGATTAGAAATTATGATTGAGGGGTCATGCAACCTCTGCCTGAAAGAGTCTGAACATCCCCAAATGGCTCCTGGGGATAATATCATTATCGTAAAACCTAAGATATTTTAGGGTGCTTGAGGTATTTAGCAGACCCTGCATTCAGTGGATGAGCTGACACCACCCAGACTGGTAATCTGACTCAACCAGTTCTGCCATCCCACCCAGGAACAGAAGAGTCCAGGAGCAAGAAAAACTCACTTTGATCCCTTGTGATTCCATCTCCAACCTGACAATCGACACCACCCACTTCCCAAGCCCCTACCCACCAAATTATCTTTAAAAACTCTGATCTCCTAATGTTCAGGGAGAATGATTTGAGTAATAATAAAACTACAATCTTCTGCACAGCTGGCTCTGCATGAAAAACTCTTTCTCCATTGTAATTCCCCTGTCTGGATAAATCAGCTCTGTGTAGGCAGCGGGCAAGGTGAACCCATTGGGTATTTACAAAATCACTGCTCTAGAATTGCTTATTCATCTTTTTGCCATTAGAAGGAACGAAGTTTTCCAGCATAGACTGACATAAACCCATCCTTAATTAGAGGGGTTTTTAGAGATTTAATCCCTGATTAGATTGGCTAAGATCAGATTGTCCTTTTCAGAAGATGGAGTCTAGGCTTGTCTTGCTCTACTAAGAAGTCCAGTCTCGTCCTACTGGCTCCAGTTTATCAAGCTGGGTAGGAACATAACCAGCCTGGACCATCATATTTGATTGATAAGACATTTGGAATTGGAATTCAGAGACACTGGTTAGACTCTGGCACTGCTTGTTGGAAAACATTGGTCTTAATAATGCAAAAAAGCTTGAAAGGGCAGCAAAATGGTTGTCATTAAACTGTGGGTTCTTTGTCCTGCTTTTCTAAAGTCTGAGAAAGCAATCCTAAGAGTTTTGGAGGTATCTACATTTTAGTAAAATCTCCAAGTTTTTACATAGGCAGACTATGCTAATCAAGAAATGGGCCCATTTCTACCTATAAACCAGGACTCAAGGCACTCAAAATGGTTACTGTTAGTCCACGAGAGAGAGGTATGATCACTAAAATGACAAACTAGAGTTCTATTTTTGTTTGTGTTCCCAAGGGCAATGTATTTAAGAAGAGTGTTTTGCTTTCAGTTGGCATTCACAACTGGAAGTGCCCATTCAAAATCAAATCTCTTTTTATTTATAAATGATTACTAATGGTATAAAAAAGGTAGATGGAGTCCCCTATTGAAGAGAGAAGACCTCAAAAGCTCACTTGAGAGTTTTTAACCTTTATGATGCTCCATATGTATGGACATGGAAGTTCAATTAAATATGGTCCATGAATTTGATAATTATTCAGATCATTTTCTCTGCTCTCTGATATATGTCTCTGGTAGCACAGCATAGATATAGTAGCATAGCATACATGTATTTTTCTGAGAGCCTAGATATATTAACAGTATGTATAATATATGATACATCTATGCAGGAAAATAGATACTTAGTATATATTTCTAAGTATTTCTATCAAAGATATAAGAAGAGAATATTTCACTATTCTCTTTATTCTTAAAATATTATTTGGGAAGTCTCTAGAGTAAAGCAACAAAAGATGAAAACATGCTATCCTTCTATTTTAGGGAAGAGCAAAATAAGTTGCTCCTGGTGTGGTGGTGCATGACTGTAATCCCAGCTGCTCAAGAGGCTGAGGCATGAGAATTGCTTGAACCTGAGAGGAGGTGGAGGTTTCAGTGAGCCAAGATTGCACTGCTGCACTCCAGCCTGGGTGACAGAGTGAGACTCTGTCTAAGTAAATAAATAAATAAATAAAAAGCTTTCTGCTGCAGAAAGCTCTCTGGTGCAGCCAGATTTAACTGATTTAAACAAATTGATTCAAACAATGCAGTATGTACAACGATGAAAATAAAGATGTCCCAATATTGTTTACTTCTTCAAAAAGAATAAAAGATACTGTCCTCCCCACCAAGATAACTTTTAAAAACATAATATTTGAAGAAACACAGCCTGGTTGCAGGTTAGAACAACTCACCAGTGGAATACAAGAAGGTTAATGAAAATAATCCAAGTAGAAATGGGAGCAGCAAAGGGGAATTCTACTGGGAGAAGAGCCTTGTTGGGGATCTTGGCGGAACCTGGAGGTTCTCCTGAGTGTGGGGCTGATGATTGCCAATCCATTCAATCACACCTTAATCCGCCACTGCTGGGTTGGACCCAGAGCAACATAGATTTTTCTGTACCCCCTGCCAAGAGTCTAATAATCCACATCCTTTCTTTTGAAGGGTAGAAATCTCAATAGGATTGAAAACAAGTCACGGAAAAGGTGCCAGCGGGGGGCTTGTTTCATTATAATAACAAACCAGCTCCCGCTCAAAGAGAAATCACACTGAATTCCTTGCTGTCTTGTCCTAGTTGATTCTTTTTTTATCCTAAATATTTACCTTAATCCCTTTAAACCAAGGCCCTCCCGAAGGAATAGTTGCACTTCTTCCTGTATCTGGAGACTACTCTCTTTTGTGGGATTCCTTTAGCTGTCGCTATGAGTTTTCTATCCTCTCTAGAGAGGTTTTAGTTGCTTCTTCACTTCCTGGCTCTCTGTCTTATTTTCATAGTAAATTGTTAACTTGAATTTACTTTTCTTTTTTTGTGTGTGTTACTTTTTCCAGCCCCTAATATGGAATCCTACAGGTATAGACAATCTTAAATAATGAAGTAGGGTTTATATCTATTCCAGTTAGTTATTGATGTAGATTGTGGTCAGACGTAGAGAGATAAAAATATTCATACTGGGCCCTCTGCTTACAGCAACCTTGATTCAGCCACAGTCTTAGCTCTTGTCATCCTGGTATCAATCAAGTAGCAACTGACTCTAGGAGCTTGGAAAATATAGCATTCCTGAGAAGATTCTGCCAAGACCAGGTTGCCCTTCTCTGGAGATGGAGTGGATTCTGGTCTTGACCCAATGGGCCCCAGTTTATTAAGCTGGATAGATGTCTGACCCAGGCCGGACCAACTGGACTTGACGAGAAGACATTTGGTATTGGAATTCAGAGATGCTAGTTAGGTTCTGGTAGTGTTTAAACTGAGGCAGAAGACTGCCTCTGTAGACAGTTCTGTTCTGTGCCTGGTAAAGAGACCTGATGAGAGGACTGATTTGAAGGGGAAAAAAATGCTAATAGCCAGAGATTAAGCATCAGAATCCAGGCACCCCTGATAGGCACAAAAGGAGTAATGATGCAAGATTTTCCTGAGCCACTTTGCCAGCTCCAGACCTCTGGCTGGCAACACCCCGTCCAGGCCTTGCTCATCCCAGACACACTGCAGGAGTTGTCCTGTCTACTCATTCCACTGAGCTATGCCTGGCTTACACTCCGGCACATATCCCATGACTGCTATAACTGTGTGCTCAGAGGGGAGGGGGTTGTGAGTGAGCCAGTGTGGGGTCTGGCGAGTTGTTCCAAGTGTGGGCACAGGAGCGGGCTCTGTGTGTGGCTTGTGGATGAACCAGGCATGTTGCAAGCAACAACTCCTATGGTGGACTTCAGTGTCCAGACAAGGGGAATGCAGTGGTGCTCAGGGAGGGGCGCTCATGACCCTGAAGCTCCAGAGGGGCTGTTACAGTGTGCTAACTAGCTCTTTTAGTCCTGTCACCCTGCTCTGGCCTGCAGCTCCGGGGCTGACTCAGTCCCACTGCTACTTCCTGTCACATGGGGTGCCTGCCCTATGCTGGTGGAGGGCAGAGGGCCACGGTATTACAGCCTTCTTTGTACCCGTGTTTGGTGAATCCTGAGTTCTTGTGCTGCATCCAAGAAAAATGAGGTTTTGCTGACCATCAAAGGGTGAGGAGGGCAGAGAATAATTGTATTGAGTGACGAAACAGCTCTTATCAGAGAAGTGATGTGAGGATGGTCCCCCATCCAAAGTTGGGTGGTCTGTCTCCCACTGTGGCTGGGTCTGGGGCTTTTATGGGCTGAGAATGGGAGGGGATAGGTGCTGATTGGTTTGTGAGTATGCAAAAAGGCTAAAACAAAGGCACCACCCAAGGGTGGGCACAACAGTGTCAAAAACAAATTAGGGAAGTGTAGGTATATCTAAAATAGGTGAAGGGTGAGGATCAATCAGAGGAAAGCACACCAAATGGGAAGACAGGCTTTCAATCCAGTCCACAGATTTGCCTGGGACTTGTAGCTAGGCTTTAAACTGTCTTTGGCTTGAAGGTCATGTTTCACCTGGCAGCTGCTCCTGTCTGCTTAGGATTTGTTAGCCTCCTGCCACTATCAGTAAGTTATAACCTTGTAGTTCCAATTCATAGTACTAGTTCTGGAGAAGTCCCCTGTACTTGCTTACCTAGGGATCTGTGAGATAGCCCCATGTCCCTATCATAAATCTATATTTTTAATTACACTCGCTTAATTGGGATTCTATTATGGGAAACACAAAGACCTATGAAAAAGACAGTTGGTTTCACGATGGTCATAGAATCATGCTATCTCTTAGCTTGACTGGACTATAGATATTTAATTCGACTCACTCATTTTACATGTGACAAAACTGAGGCCTGTAAGTAATGTATTCATGGTTGTAAAAGATAATTAATGGCAAAACTGTGACTAGAAATGCAGATGACTGGTAAGAAGGGCTGGCAATCTCCAACACAAACAGAAAAGCATAATTAGGGACAGAGTCCTGGAACTGAAGTCAGAGCATATGGAATGTTAGTCTTTTCTTAAAGACTCACTAGCTGTGTAACCTTGAGTATGTTTTTGGAGCTTTGGATTTGTATCTATTAAGGAGAAGGTTGGGACATATGTTCTATCTGATCTTCTCTAACTCTAAAATCATATGACTCTAAGCAGTGCCTCCAAACACAAAGTGAACTGGGTATTGGGAATAATTATCTAGAAAATGTGAATATGGTTGCTTGAGGAAGACATAAACCAGTTCACACAGGTTGAGTGTCCAAGTGTTAAATTGAAAATGCTATTTTACAGCTCAAAGTTTCCTACTGAAGTCAGTTAGGGAGTCCCCAAAGTGGTAGTTTTACTTTGTGAGTTTTTCATATCAATTCAAGGCATAAACTGATTATGTGCGTAAACAGTGAGTTTGTCTTGAGAATCTGTCTGGAAAGTATCCAGAAGCAGACAGATGCCACAATGGCATTCCTTCTTTCATCTAGTAGGACTATTGGTGAAAGGTTAACAGTAAATTAATTTGGCTGGCTATTTGAATAGAATGAACTGAAACAAATCTCTCTCCCCGAACTTCTGTTTCCCCCCTCCCACCCGCCAGCTAACCATATTATGCTTGTTGAATGAGTGAATGTGAATATGAGAGATTTTTTTTTTTTACTTTCACTCATTAAAGTATATAGAACAAAGATATTATCAATGAAGTGAGAAGTTTTCATCTCCAAAATTTTAAGCTCTTCAGAACATATATAATATAGGCTCATCAACATATACATGGGACCTTGAACAGCATAAAATTCCCAACATAAGATACGCAATACAACTACCAATTCCCTCTGCTGGCATATATAGGGATAACTTTCCAGTAGGCCACATCTCTATTTGAGTTTCTTTATCTGCCCCTTCCTGAGGCCCTTCTCAGCCAGTGATGAAGTTCTAATTACCAAATTCAGTAACTTTTCTAGGTCTCTTTTTCAGGTATACTTTTGGTGGGTTTTTTTTTTTTTTTTTTTTTTGAGATGGAGTTTGTCTCTTTCGCCCAGGCTGGATTGCAGTGGTGCAGTCTCGCTCACTGCAACCTCCGCCTCCTGGGCTCAAGTGATTCTTCTGCCTCAGCCTCCTGAGCAGCTGGGACCACAGGCACATGCCACCACACCCGACTGAATTTTGTATTTTTAGTAGAGATGGAATTTCACCATGTTGGCCAGGCTAGGCTTGAACTTCTGACCTCAAGTGGTCCACCTGCCTCTGCCTCCCAAAGTGCTGGGATTACAGGTGTGAGCCACCACACTCAGCCTCTTCTTGGAACTCTTTTTCCCTCAGTTTGTACCTCATTGAAATTCCTTGATTCAGTTAATCCTGACTACCCTTCCTTTCTGTCTTCATCGATTCTTCTTCCACTTCTCACCTCCTAGATGTGGCCATTCCTAAAAGTGTGCCCTTGCTTCTTTTCCCTCAAATCCCATTAAGTTCTTTGGGTGTTTCGTCAACTCCTGGGACAGTTAACTTTAAACTGTCATTCAGTGATGTGAGGAGAAGGAGGCTGGGGGTGCATAGAAAAAGTAATGGTGAAAGAAATTTTGGTGGTAGAATATTTAACCTTGGTTTGATATGGGGTATCTGATATGGAGAAACTGATGTAAATCCAACTTTAATATTCCCTACACCATCTTTAATAAAGATAAAGATTACTCAATAGTCCATCTATGCGAATGTATGCTTTTTGTTTGTTTGCTTTTATTTTTGCAATTGAATAATTTTAAGTTTTAGCATGTGGGTAAATACAGTGTGGTCCTGATGGTACATGTGGAAACTAACAACTGGAAAAAGAGTGGATATTTATACATTAAGTCTCTGAAGAATTTTCACACGTCTTTTAGAGGCTTTAGATTTCCCCAGGAAGTACAAAAATACGTGTTGTTTGGGTAAAATCTCCCTAACTGTAAATGGCAAGGAATTCAGCTGACATCTAAATTATACTATAACTATTTACAGGTATAAACCTAAACTCATTATCCTTTCTCCGCCTCTCGAATGTTTCTCCTCCAGGATTATAAATTTCTCTCAGTAGTTTCATTCATTTCCCCTCATCTAGTGGTGATGCACAAACTGAGTGCAGTTGTGAGTGGAGCTAAGGCAGCTCAAGATCAACAGTAGGTGAGGCTTGAACCTGGTCAAATATGGGCTAGATTGTTCCCTCAGAGAAGTAAACCTAGATGTAGATGTAAGAAAGTCAAAGGTGGATAATCAAGAAATGAAATGTAGATGACAGGAGTGAAGCTGGAAGAATTAGTAAGTAAAGAAGTAAAGAAAAAACTCAGAATTAAAAATAAAGCAAAAATCTGTATCTCCAAATCTAAGTGAAATTGTCAACTGAGGTACTGCTCTAGTTGGTTTTTAATTCCTGTCATTCTGTATATGTTTCCATCCCATAGAGTTCCCTGTACATATTCATATTAGCATTGATTACTGCATAAAATTTATATTTCATTTTTCCTTCTCCCTTGCCCTTAACTTTTATGTCTAGTCGAATCTTCTTTCACCAGTTCTCTCAGTTCTCTTCTTTTCACTTCTTCTACAAGGCCGTTGTTCAGGTGCTGACCACCTTATTTTTAAAAGTTTGAAATAAATCCTCTGTGTTCTCTGTTCTAACTCTAGATATTCCGTCATGGACACTTCACAATTCACATTGTTACAAAGTCTTGTTCATGGCACTCACCTGCTCAAAAGTATTTAGAAATCCCTTATTGACTGTGGCTAAAAACGTGGAATCTCATTATTTAAGGCCTTAAAAAATCTTTCTCTACTTGGCTTTAAGTCTTATCTTCTGTTATCCTCTATATATTCTACCTTAAAAAAATATGTCTTCTTGTTTTCATTTCTTCATTTCTCAAATATGTCTTGTGTTTTTACACACATTCTTCTTTCTTGAAGTCCCCTCCCTGCTATATCTAGTTGTAGAAATCTTATCATTTTTTGAAGAATCAGTTGAAACAAGGTTTACATTCATTCTACAAATTCTTTTTTAATGCTTACCAAATTCCAGACTAAGTGCATGCAGCATGCTGAGAAAACAAATTGATGGCATTTTCCCTACTAAAATAGAAACATATGATACCTTAGAATATGCTAACATGTAATATATTTTGTATTACACAATATAATATGTGTTAGTATATTATATAATATGTATATTACATATTACATGTATTACATATTATGTATATTATAAGGTAGTTGTGTACTATAATATATATTATATTACAGTAAGAAACTATTGTATCAGACATCTTAATCCAGCCTGGGGAAGGCTCTTTGGAAGGGGTTGCTCTTAAGCAGGGTACTGAAGAAGAAGTAGAAGTTTACCAGGAAAAGAAAAGCATTTGGGAGTTAGAGATTTTTTTTCATGTAAAGGGGCAAGTCTATTAAAAACATGAGTGATATGAGTTTACCCAGAATTCTGTGAGTATATTAAGCAGTTTGCTCTAGCCAGACATTATCTTTTTGCTCTCCAAGGTACTATTCACACTATGTATAAGATACTTTAAATATTCTCTGTACATACTGGTTTTGTCCATTTCTCTCTAATTCTCATGAAAGGCAGAGATTATTTCCTACCTCTTTATGCATGTTTCTCTTCCAAGAGTAGTGGTATACACTTAGTAGATATTCAATATTCAATAAATAGGAGTGAACAAATAAAAGCTGGCATAGACTGGGTATCTGAGTCCTCCTTCACGGGTTTGGTTTTCCTACTTGTTCCCTACATTGAGGAAAATACAAACTTGACCATTCTAGGGGCATCGTGTCACTCAAACAAAAGTGGGAAACTACAAGTAAATGTCATAAAAAGAAAGGTAGTGGGTTTTGATGGATTTCTTTTTTTTTTTTTTTTTTTTTTTTACTTACTTAACAGGGGAGCTCAAAATTCTGTTCTGTGGATTTAAGACAAGGAGCTTTTTGGTTTTTGAGTGCAGGAAATTGAAAAGTTATGCACAACGAGTTTTCTGACTGGCATCTGGAAAGAGAAGGACACATTCAGGGTTCTCCTAAATGTAAAAATGTTATAATAAAATTTATGTTACTGGAATGCTATAATTTTAAAATCTTAAGTTTTAAAGGTTAAAAAATTCATAGAGAAGGCTGACCATGCTACTACTTCTGCCCCCTTGGCAACTGTTTGGATTACTTATAATCCACGTGTGGAGACGTCAGTCCCTAGAGAGTTTGTTACCATGTGTTAGGAAGTAAACTGAGGTCTCCTGATGTAGTATTGTTAGGTGTCTGACATCTTCTCTTCAAACCGGAATAATTGAATATAGTGAAAGCCAAAAAAATAGACATTTTATTGCGTTTACATTTTCCTCAATTCTGCCACCAACCCTCCTCACCACCACACGATTGATGCCATGAACCCATCATCAATCTGGGTCAGCTGCATAAGGTTACAGCCCTGTAGAAGGAGGACAGTGTCACATCACCGCCATCAATCATTCTGATTTACTCCTGCAGTTGATAAATTCTGATCTGTCCATTCCTTACATCCTCTTTGCTAACATGCTTCTCCAAACTAGCTCCTAACTTTTTACCAAATTTACCTGAACATCTTTTCTCCCAAATCTTCTCAATAGATTGTTCCTATATTTATTAATGATACAACTATTTTCCCAGCTACCTAAACTAGAAAATGTGGAATATGACTTAGACTACAAGCATATTTTATATCTTTAATGTCTGGAAAGTCTAGCCCCTTATTTTCACTTCTATTTTCCATATTTTGATTGAACTACCTAGTTCTGCTCAGCTGCGTTGCTATGATACTCTTCTAATTGTTTTTTCTGTCTCTTCTCCTTTTTCCCATTTGGCATACTCTTTCCAACTATTCCTTCAGTTGCAGATTGAGTGATAACACTCTGCTCCTCTACATCCTTCAATAACTTCCTGTTCATCCACAAACTACCTAAAAGATTCTTCCTTCAGACATTCAGGGTCATTTCTACTACATCTTTAGTTTCACTTTCCCAGGCAGTGGAGAAACTAAGAGCATGGCTTCTGTGGAGAGATACTTGGATTCAGACTGTGTCTGCCTTTTACTTGCTGAGTGACTTGAACAAGTTACTCAACCTGCCAGTCCTTCAATTTATGCATTTATAAAATAGAGTGACTGGTAATTACCACAGAGACTAGATGATAACTAAATGACTTAGTGCTAAAATTTGAATGTGTCTCCTAAAGTTCACGTGTTAGAAGCTTATTCTCCAATGTAACAGTGTTAAGAGATGAGACCTTCAAGAAGTGATTAGGTCATGATGACTTTGCCTCCATGAATGGATTAATGCTATTATTGAGGGAGTATGTTAGTTATTGTGGGAAGAGGTTTCTGATAAAAGGAAGAGTTCAGCCATCTTTGCTTCTCTCTCTTTCTCATGCAGATTACTTTGGCCTTCTGCTTTCTGCCATGGGAAATATAGCAAGAAAGTCCTCGCCATATGCAGCCCCTCCATGTTGGACTTCCCAGTCTTCAGAACCATAAGCCAAATACACTTCTATTGTTTATAAATTACCAAGTCTCAGGCATTTTGTTACAGTGCACAAAATGGACATTTAGTAATGTGAAATGCATTGAAGTATGCTTTGTACAAGATAAGCACTGATTAAATATTAAAGATCCTTATTAGTATCTTCCATTGTTACTTCTCTTATAATAATTTCAAAGTTATAAAACCAAAAATCTTCGAACTATAAAAAAGACTTTGAGGTCTTCATTTCACTAATAATAAAAGTGAAGTCCAAAAAGATTAAATAACTTTCTTGGGGCAACATAGTAACTTAATGACAGGTGAGAAACATGACACTGTTTTCTGACCAGTGTTTTTAAGACTTTCAGTGTTCTAGTCACTGATAATTTGTAGTGACCAACATTGAAATCAGTGATTCATTTCACAGATAAAATATAAATTAAAAGTTCATAAGCCTATGAATTGGTAGACTAAAAACCATGGAAGCAAACATCTGTAAGTAATAATCTTAGACTATTTTTCTCATATATATATAGAGAGAGTCTAAGCAACTAATAATCTGATGACTTCAGGTTTCAATTCTGAAAGCTGAGTATGAAAGCATCTGAGAGTGTATATGCTATCTTAGAGTATGTCTGCTTTTCAACTTCATATAGCAAGTTTTATTGCTGTATATTTTTAAAGAATATTATCCACGTATTTTCTGCTCTACATTTGCAGTTAATCAAGAGTTCACTCTATTGTATTTTTGATTGTTCATTAAAAATATCTTTTCTGGGGCATAAATTAAGAGCAGTGTATGCAAGTTTGTCAGTTTTACTTGTATCTTATTTGCATTGCAAGTCTAGATACACACGGATCAGCTGCCATCACTATTTTCCTTCTCTACAAGGCTAAGTTGTCAAGTTATTACCATCTGTTATTCCATGATTCACATTCTCTGAAATGCTCTGATTATATAAGACTTAAGTTTAAGATACAGTGAACAGCTGAAGGGCCCCATCCTTCCCATTCCAGGTTGCTAGACCATGCAGAATCTAACTGTTCAACTCAAGTTCCCTAAACGCTTGGCATATTACAACATTTATCTTTATTTTTCATTAAAAAAGTCATCGCTGATCACATCAGGTTTTGTTACAATAATATTCGTAACTCTGGCTGGAATGCAAAATATTGTAATTATAATTTCTTTTAGTTGTTCTATTTTTTAAAGGAATAAGAGTCTTTGAAAAAGTCAGAAAGAAAAGAAAGTCTCAAATGGCTGATAGAGTAAAATTATAAAAGGTTAAAGAGAATAAGCTTTATCTCCTAAAATACGTTAACAAAAATAATACCTTTGCAAATATGTACTGTATATTAACTACTTCATCTCCCAACACTTGCAGCAATCTTGCATAGTTAAGGATTATCATCATTATTCCAGAAATAAGGCACTCAGGCTGAAATATTAGTGGTCTGCAAGGGCATAGAACCAGTATTTGCCAAAATAACATTTTCTTCTCAGGTTTGCCTAACTCCGAATTTTGTTTTCTCTCCATCATAGCATACAGCATCCATAGCTCATTTCCTTTCAAAAAAAAAAAAAAGCAACCATAAAGCAAAACCTCAGACATAAGGTTTCTCTCAAGTTGGGTTCTGTGTTAGGAACATGATGACTGTATGCATTCCTTTCTACCATTTGCATCATCAACACATACACATACATTTTAAGACCTATTTCTTTTAAGTCAAATTTCCCTTTCTTCATTTTTAGATCATGTACAGTTTCAAATTTAAACAACTATAACAACAACAAAACTCAAAACTTGGCAGGAAGGAAACTTTGAAGTTGAAATGATTTGGTGAGCATGTGGCAAGATAAACCTCCCCAGGCTATGAGAGGTTATTACAAAAAGGGACAAATAATCTTTAAAAATTATGAACACAAGTCATACCCCTAAAGGTGACATAAAATATTACATTCTGTGGATTTTGCAGTAGAGGAAAGCTGAAAAATAATAGGAATTGGAGTAATCCACAGGAAATGAAACTATCCATGTACTAAAACAAGGATAACGAGCCTTAAAACTACAATCTTGATTCCAGGTATTCAAACCCTAAGTCTGTATAATCATTATGAACAAGATTCTTCAACCTCTGAAATAAATTAATACATACATTCAAAAGTAACTTTAAATTAATTTTTCATTAATAAAAATATAGTGCCAGGAATGAAGAAATAAGAGGAGAATTGACACCCCGCCTTGTGACTTACATTGGACTTAGTAAAACGTATTACAAAACTTTGTATAATGAAACCAGGCCACCTTTAGTGTTTAGAGTTCAGGGCCAAGATTTTGACAGCATAAAATTATGAGGCAACAATCCAACTTGTGTACATCAGATTTCTTTTTCATAATCATACATTTTCATCCATGCCTTTTGGGATCAGAAGAGTTTCGTGGTGCACTCAGGAAATGATATCAACTGTACTTAGTGGCAAGGGGTCTTTAACTAAAGAAAGAAAATGTTCAATCCAAAAAATAACAACAGAGGCTAATGGAGAATGAATGACTCCAAAAGTCAGAAAAATGAAGGCAATGTTCATATTTTTTATCCCTAGAGAAAATCTGGAAAAAATGAAAATAATGTCCAACCTACTGTAAGAAGATTCTATTTGGCTAAAAAGTGACCAAGATGAACTTGAAAGACACACCAATAATTTATGGCAGAAGAAATAACCTTATCTTATCTAGGTCTGAAATCCTTGTCCCTGTGAATATCTGTGATGAAAAAATTTTTTAAAAAGCATATCTTGGGGTGGGCATGGTGACTCACGTCTGTAATCCCAGCACTTTGGGAGGCTGAGGTGGGAGGATTGCTTGAGGCCAGGAGTTCAAGATCAGCCTGGGAAACATAGGGAAACCCCATCTCTACTAAAAGTACAAACATTAACTGGGTGTGGGTGTGGTGGCACGTGCCTGTAATCCCAGCTACTCGGGAAGCTGAGGCACTATAATCAATAATCCCTTGAACCTGGGAGGCAGAGGTTACAGTGAGTGGAGATTTTGTCACTGCACTCCAGCCTGGGCGACAGAGCAAGACTCTGTCACCTAAAAAAAAAAAAAAAACAAAAAAAAAAACCCTTCTTTTTTGAAACAGAGTCTTGCTCTGTTGTTCAGGCTGCTGTACAGTGGTTCAAGAAATTCTCCTGACTCAGCCTCCGGAGTAGCTGGGATTACAGGCACCCACGACCACGTCCGGCTAATTTTTAGATTTTTAGCAGAGATGGGGTTTCACCATGTTGGCCAGGCTGGTCTTGAACTTCTGACCTCAAGCTATCTGCCTGCCTCAGCCGCCCAAAGTGCTGGCATTACAGGTGTGAGCCACCACATCCAGCCAGAAAAAGCATTTCTTTTCAGCTTTTTCTTATCTCATATATAAGGATGCAGATAATTAAGTCATTTTTATATCTCTTTCCCACACCACAGTGGAATCAAGTCTTCGTGGAATCTATACTCTGAATCTCATACCCACTTTCCTACTCTAGAACCTCACTCTTTCCTGAGCTTAGCATAGTGACCAGTGACAGAGTGTATACTGCACAAATATGGACTGAATTAATGAATAATGGTGTCTGTTCATAATGTGTCTGTCACGGTCCATCATGTGTCTGTCACTGTTCTAGAAACTGAAACCAATGAGAAAGATAGTCACTGGCTTCAAAGAAGTTCATGCTGGGAGACAGAAAAAGAAACCACAAAATATAATGCAATAAGCAATTTGTCTTTCATTCTTTTTCCTACTCTTTTCTTACATTGCAATAAGTAATTTGATAGTTATTCACAGGGTGCTCTTAAAGTAGGAAATTCAAGTAACCCAACTTAAGGAAGGGAATTTAGAATAATTTCTCTGTGTTTGAGTGGAGTCTTAAAGGATATGTAGATGTTAACAGAAGAAAAGAAATAGGTGAGAGGTCTTTTAGGTGGAGGTGAGAATCATCAGAGTATGTTTTTATGCCTAGAACATAAGTACATGTTGAGTGGCCAGAGATAAGCTAGAAAAGTTGTCAGTGGTTAGACCATGAAAGAACTTCAATGCCACACAAAACAAACAAACAAACAAACAAAAAAGAATGTTTATCTTCTTATCCTCAGTATAATTGGCAAAAAAGTTGGCTGATAACCAAATTTGCATCATATATAGGTCATCCTCACAGCGGTTTGTGGTGTATGAGTTCAAGCCTTGAGAGTGGGAAACTTTTGAAATGACCTAAGGAAAAAAGCTATGTAAATTTTCTAATCCAAGTTCAGGGCAAAAGGGAAAGGAGGAGTGCTATATTATTCCCCTATAAAGAACATGAAATCTTTATATTACCAGTTATTGAGATTTGGGGGCTAGGGCTAGTTTGTTACTTGGTTCAAACTAGCACATCCTAAATGCTTCAGAAATTGATATGAGGAGTGGGGTGATATTGAAACAAGTAAAATATTAAATTGTGTGGTATTAGCTTAAGGTGAGGAGCTGTTTGTAGCCATCATGGAAACTGATATTTGAGGCTGAAAGAAGGGCAACCCATATTACAGAAGTTGTTTAAGACAGTTGCTTTGGATAGCAAAAAAGGAATATATAATACCTAAGGAGTATGTAGCTCAGGGAAGGAATTTAATATTAGAATGTTAGTATAATACATGCACTGCTTTTGGTGGCCTTGACAAGACAACATAAAAGAGAGGCAAGATTAAAAAATAGGCAGGGCTCAGTGGCTCACGCCTGTAATCACAGAACTTTGGGAAGTTGAGTCAAGAGGATCACGAGGTCAAGAGATCGAGACCTTCCTGGCCAACATGGTGAAACCCCTCTAATAAAAATAGAAAAATTATCTGAGCAAGATGGTGTGTGCCTATAATCCCAGTTACTTGGGAGGCTGAGGCAGGAGAATCGCTTGAACCCAGCAGGTGGAGGTTGCAGTGAGCCAGGATCACATCACTGCACTCCAGCCTGGGCGGCTGAGTGGGACTCCATCTCAAAAAATAAAAAGTAAAAAAAAAACTGATCAATTTGCAAGCAGGACTGAAAGAGTATATAGTCCAGAAACTAGAAGAGACAAGTCTTTCTAAATCTTAAAAAGTTATACCTAAAATTGCAATGTTTTAAGCTACAAAAACTTATTAAAACAATGTCGAAGCAATAAAATCAGTGACATGGCTGTCATATCTATTGTTAAAACTTCTAAAGTGATTTAGAAGTGCCCAATAAATCTTTTCCCTTCAAAGAACAATGGTTCGGGGAAAGGAAAATAAGGATATGGCTCTACCACTGAAACCATATGGCTTCCAGATATGTGCAACTAAGTCAAGAGAAAAAGAGACAAATGTTTTAAAAAGAGATTTTTTTTGGTGCAGCTGTCAGCATATGGAGCTGTTGAACAAAGGGAAAGACACCAATTAAGAAGAAACCAGGACCTTGATTAACAGATTTTGTAATTACTTGATAGTTAAGATGACCCTCAGGCCTTCAATCTTCTGTGGGCAGGAAGCAGACTAGAGAAGTTGTACAGTTCACAAGGTAAATAAAAACATGTACCAATGCTCACTTTAAAATGGACAGAGAATATAATGGACAAAGATCAGATCTAAGGACCAGGGAGAATGCTGGACTAGGAAACCCTTCCCAGGGGATATAATTTAGGCCTAGTCAAGAAGCATCCCCCTACTCTAGGGTAGCGGGCTGTGAATACTGTGTGTCTTTTGCTCTTTACCTTTCTGAATGGTAGCATTTATTACAGTTACTTTGTTCCAGTTCCACCATTTCACATTGGTTAAGGAAGAAACAATTTTTTGTTTCATTTATAGTTCTCCAGATAAAGCGGAGGTCCATCTGGATATGAAGGACACACTATTGCACATCACTTCAATATAGGAACTACCATGAATAGCCCAGAACCTGATGCCATGACTATATGGAATTTTACAGCTTTTTCCCTTGGGGTAAAGATGAGCATAATTTTCATGCAGTAAGGAGGATAAACCAAATATTTGTTGACCCAGAAGGGCAGACTATAGTGGATATTGTGATATTTGCTAAACAGTTCAGGTTCTCTTCTCTTCTGAGCACATCCTGGCTCCCATGTGGTTGTATTGGGCCATGGGACTAGGCCTGGTCAAATAGTTGTGATTAAAGCGTGATATATCATTTTTAGACTGGAAACTCTTCTGAACACATATTTGGCCTCTGGCTCAGTAAATAGGAATGTTCAAGATGATGTTTATTTTGTCAGCCTGGATCCCAGAGTGAAGAAATATAGAGCAGAGTCCCCAGTCATGATGGAATTTTAGCATGAACATGAAATAAAGCTTTATTTTTCTAACCCACTCAGATGTGCAGATCCTTTGATACTGCAGCGTAATTTATCTTATCAACCTTGGTAGATGCTGGGTCACCAATACACACACTGAATGCAGCTCTTTTATTAAGCATATAGAAGAGAACCAACACATACCTATTTAAATGAATGAATGATCACACACACTTGTTCTAACATTTACTTTAGGGTTTGATATTTTCTGTGCAATTATGTTTAGAATTAGAGTAGTTTACAGTGAATCTTGATTTAGTTTTGGTAACTCCTTTTTAAAAATACAAGTTGACCAGTCAATTTTTAAAGTAATATTTGACACAATGCTGTCTGTGTTAATACGTATTTGTCCTCTATTTTTCTTCTCTCCATTTTCTAGTATACATGATTGATGAAACCCATGGCACATCTGGAACGCTGGCTGAAATGAAGAATGGAAAATGTTAGCTTTCCAGGCCCCTTCAGCCCAGGAACACACACTGGAGAGATACTGCAGGAGAGTCACACAAGCAAGGCAGCTGAACTTGTGACGATGAGAAAGGCGCGGGGTCAAAGAACATAGTGTGTTCTGAGAACAGTGTCTTCAGATGAGAGAGAAGAGAACTGGTGAGGGATGAAAACAGTGACATCACAGGGCCACATTGGGGGCTAAGGAGCTTCATATTCCTCTAGAAGGCAATGGAAGCCACTAAAGAACTTTGAGAGGAGGTGGAGAAGTGTGGCATGTTTCAGATTTGTTGGAAGATCCTGCTTTTACATTTTGCATATGCAGCACCACTTCTACCTTCCATGCCCCACCTCCTCAATTCTATTTCGCACTATTATCTAAATAGAAACCTTCTGGAGAAGACGGAAAAGGCATTTGTCCTGAATCTGTTTCGTCAGATATAATAACCATTACAAGTACTACTGAAAGTCTTGATCTGGATTTTAGTGGTAGCTCTAACTTGATTCAAAATCATTGTTCAACAACTTGAGCTTTAAGTATTTCCTCTAATTTCTCAGAAAGGAAAGCATCTCAGCTATCTGCGGCACAACTATGAAGGCAAACTCACTTCGTTATTTTGTATAGTTGTGACATTCTGACATTGTAAAGACTAGTTTACAGAAAAAAAAAAAAAAATGGGTCCAGGGTGAACCAAAAAATGGGTTCAGGACCCAAGATATCTCAATAATGTGCTGCTGCTTTGTCATGTTAAAGTGGGGATGCAGAGGCCGGGCGTGGTGGCTCACACCTGTAATCCCAGCCTGACTAGTATGGTGAAATCCTGTCTCTACTAAAAATACAAAAAAAAAAAAAAAAAAAAAGCCTGCAATCCTAGCTACCCAGGAGGCTGAGGCAGGAGAACAGTTTGAACCTGGGAGGCAGAGGTTGCAGTGAGCCAAGATTGCACCATTGTACTCTAGCCTGGGAGACAGAGCAAGACTCCGTCTCAAAAGAAAAAAAAAAAAAATGAGTATGCAGAATATTGCAAACTCATTGCAATTCCTACATTTTTTGTACTGATTTGCTATGGGTCTTCCAGAAATCTCAAATTCAAGATGGTGGTTTGTTTTCTAAAAAAACATAAAACTTGCCAGTAGCCTCTTCTTCATGCCAAATCAATTTGACAATGCATTTAAAAAGCAATTGGTAGAATCTAGGCTATGCCATCTGAAGATTTGCTCAGGGAAATGAAATTTAAGTAGAATGCCATCAATTAATTTAGGTTCTTGGCATATGGAAACTTTGGCTTGGTACCTTTTCTACCCAAACTCAAACAAAATGAAATAGAGTACTTATGGTTTATCTGTATACAATGCTGCAAAGAAAGAAAGAAAATATTCACATTGCATAGTGTTAGATAATACTGATATGTTACCAATATATTATATCTGAATGTTACTGTGTCAGAATGAATATGAAGCATAGTGAGTTTGGGGCAGCCTAGAAGAATGGATGATATTTGGGGAACTGAACCATTTGGGGTGGAGAAGTTTATGCATATGCTACTGACAAGTAAACCTGTTCATTGATAAGAATGCGTAATCTCTACAAATTGGTATCTGGAGGATTCTTATTATGAATTAACTGAATACTGAGCTGCTGGATGAGATCCAGAAAGACCCATTGATGACCTAAGCTTTCATGTCCAGCGCAAGGATTAGAGCTGTATTTTGAGCTTCTGCCATAAATCTCAGTACTCTGGACTCCAAGAAAAGATTAGTGTTTGATTATTGACTCTGCTTGTATCATTAGTATATAAACTTGAGCAAAACTTCAACGGACAGGACTCTAAGATATCAATCTGGAATCTTTTTATTCTCTCTCACCCTTTCCCCATTCTTTCTAGTCCATATTTTGAGTAGGAGCTATGAAAAAGGGGAAAAAAATTGCTCTCAGCAGGAGCTGGCACGGTGAGGAGGAGCTAATCATCTTTTCTTCCAGTGATTAAAGCCCTGACCTTAGGCAAGTCTCCTGGACATACTGTCTTTTCTCTTTTAGGCTGACATAACCAGTGCTTAACACCAGAGTAGCTTCTGAAATTGAATACGACTCTTTCTACTCCACTTAATACTGTCAGTACCGCAGTTCAGGTCTGGTTGTCCCTTGCACGGTTGCTGGCCCGATTAGTGCAGCGCAGTGTAAAGATTACAAGTCCCTGTTCTGCTCCAAGTGTCAGTGATTTCATCAGCCCCTTCAGGTGAAATGCAAAGCCACAAATTCAGTGGCAGAAGGTGGTGGTGGTGTGAATATATCCATTGATTTCCACTTACAAAAACAGTTTTCTTTGGAGAGTGATTCTTTAATTACCCTTTGCTGGTGTCTAGTAGGCCAGTTTCCTCATGACAGATTAAATTTACCACATTCTGCTTCAATACCAAGTGAAAATTTCCGAGTCATTCTGATTATCTTTCTCCTTCTTTCTGCTGTGACCCTTCATTACCCCCTGTGGCCTTTCCTTCTGTTCTGTTCGCAGGTGCTTCAACTTTCTTTTCCTACAATTTTCAATTATACACCCACTCTGTTTTGTCCTTCTTTTTCTTTTTTTTCCTGATAGAGAGATACAGATGCTGCCCTCTAATTTCTCCTAACGGCTTGAAAGGAAAAAAATAGACAAGCTCATTGAGATAATTTCTTTAAAAATATTTAAAGTTTACAAATCCCAACACTCTATCCTAGCACGACTTTTAAGATAATAAAAATTAAAGTTGGGACTGAAATGTTGGGTAGCTGAAGAATAACTTAATACCCATTTATGTGAAGAAAGAACAACTTTAGAAAATTATGTTTTGTGAATAGTAAATAAATTACAGGCTGAGAGACTAGCACCTCTGTGTTTACTCTCTCTACCTCATTTCCAGTTTCATTGTCCATTTGTATTAACAGAGCATGAAGCAACTTCATCTTACTTCTGGCTCTGCACCAGGTTGAATTTGGAGAGGTCATTAAATCTTTCTGGGGCCTCAGTTTCCTAATTTATAAAATGAGAAAGTTTGGATAAATCATTTCTGCCGTGTCTCTCAGCAGAAGCATTCTATAATTCTATGAAATCTTTGAGGGTGAAAGGATATTTTAACCACAGACATGGTTTGTCTCAAGAAGCCCTCGGTGGGCCATGGCATGGAAGGTTCTGATATGATCCAGCTTTAATGTCAAAGTAGTTTTTTTTTTTTTTTTCATTTTCAACAGATCAACAGTGGTAAAGGTATGTGAGGTTTTAATAATACTTTGTCTTTCTTGAATCTAGTAAACTATATGCTAAATAACTCTTAGATTGTTTCTTGTTTCACTCCTCTTTCATGCAAAAGCAAGCTTATAGTAAATTTCCTATTATTTGACTTGCTCTCACAATAATTTATCACATTGGGGAAAATGCCAGCTAACCTCAACGAATTAAAGTCAAATTTGATTTAATCATTTTCACCTTAACAGAAGCTATTAGCAAGGCAGGATGAAGAATAAATTCTCTGTTTTGATTATTTGTGTTGAAAACATTTATTGGATTCCTTACCAAATTACTCTTTACATTCTCTCGCTGCTCTGGCCCTGATTTGTTTATTAATGATTGAGGTCATTGCCCCATTTATGAACAAAAGCATCTGTCGTATTTACAACACTTCTCATAAAAATTCCTGGTATTTATTGCGTTGCAATGAAAGCACTGATGGTGATTAGTGTCAAGCAAGACTCTAAATATTTATAAATTGATACATAAAAGTATCCAAAGTGTGAATTTTGTAAAATGTGAGTTCTGTAACCACAGTAGTTATGTTTTTCACAATAACTATTATCTGATGCTTAGAATGCATTTGGGGTGTATTGGATTTTGGAATCTGTCTAGAGTGGATATTAATACTTAACATTTATTGAACATCTATTTTGTCCCATGCATTGTTCTAAATCTTATAGATGTATTAATGTATTGAATCTTCACAATAATTCCATAAGAAATGTGTTTTATTACTCCCAATATATAAATAAGGAAACTGAGACACAGTTAAGTACAAGGTCAAACAGTCAACAAAAGGAGAGTCAGACTGCTCTGCAGGGCAGTGTGGTTGTAGAAAACTCAGTCTTGGATGGGCACAGTGGCTCATGCCTGTAATTCCAGCACTTTGGGAGGCCAAGGTGGGCAGATCACGAGGTCAGGAGTTTGAGACCAATCTGGCTCACATGGTGAAACCCCATCTCTACTAAACACAAAAAATTAGCCAGGTGTGGTGCCGGATGCCTGTAATCCCAGCTACTGGGGAAGCTGACACAGAAGAATCACTTGAACCCGGGAAGCGGAGGTGGTTGCAGTGAGCTGAGATTGCACCAATGCACTACAGCCTGGGCAACAGGGTGAGACTCCATCTAAAACAAAACAAAACAAAACAAAACAAAACAAAACAAAACAAAACAAAACTCACTCTTAACCCTTCTACTCCACAGCCTCTGACCTGGATAATAATTCTAGCTACAGTATTGTAACCCTTGTCATATGCCAGGAACTCTTCAAATAATTTTATAGCTATTACCACACTTCGTTATCACAACAACCCTATGAGGGAGGTACTATTAATATACCTATTCTATAGATAGTGAAGCTGAGGCACAGAAACTTTCACTAACTTGTCCAAGGTCACAGAGCAAGCAATGGAGCCAGAATTGGATGCAGCTAGTTCATCTTCTGGGACTGTGTTCTTTAAGAGTAATTACTTCAACTTTTCCTAGAATGCAAGTGTTTTATAATTGACAAGTTGTGTGTAATTTTTTAAAGTACTTTCTCACTGGTACTATTTCTAACATACTCTTTTCTTGGTTTGGTTATCTTGATAATCTTTACTACCTTCATGATAGTAATCATACCTGGAGTAGATTCATGAGACTGAATTTTACATTGTATGTAAAATACCTGGCCCAGTATTCTGACATAGAAACACTGACTAATTATAGTACATTCTGTTTACTCTCTCTTCTTTTGCATATTAAATATTTATTGCACTAGGTAAATAAAGAATAGCTGTATTAGTCCATTCTCACACTGCTATAAAGGGACTGCTTGAGACTGGGTAATTTATAAAGGAAAGAGGCTTAATTGACTCACAGTTCTGCATACTGGGGAGGCCTCAGGAAACTTACAATCATGGCTGAAAGGGAAGCAAATATGTGCTTCTTCACATGATGGCAGGAAGGAGAAGTGCCTAGTAAAAGAGAGGAAAGCCCCTTGTAAAATTATTAGATCTCGTGAGAACTCACTCACTATCACAAGAACAGCAGCATGGGGGTAACTTCCCACATGATTCAGTTACCTCCCATTGGGGCCCTCCCCTGACACATGGGGATTACAGGAAGTATAATTCAAGATGAGCTTTATGTGGGGACACAGCCAAACCACATCATTCTGCCCTTGGCCCCTCCAAAATCTCATGTCCTCATATTTCAAAACAGAATCATGCCTTCCCAACAGTTCCCCAAAGTCTTAACTCATTCCAGCATTAGCCCAAAACTCCAAGTCCAAAGTCTCATCTGAGAAAAGGCAAGACCATTCCACCTATTAGCCTGTAAAATCAAAAGCAAGTTAGTTACTTCCTAGATACAATGAGGGTGCAGGCACTGGGTAAATACACCAGTTCTAAATGGGAGAAACTGGCCAAAACAAAGGCGCTACTGGCCCCGAGGAAGTCTGAAATCCAGTGGGGCAGTCAAATCTTAAAGCTCCAAAATGATCTCCTTTGACTCCATGTCTCACATCCAGGTCATGCTGATCCATGGCCTTGGGCAGCTCTGCCCCTGTGGCTTTGCAAGGCGCACCCCCACCCTCAGCTGTCTTCATGGGCTCGTGTTGAGTATCTGCAGGTTTTCTGGGTGCACAGTGCAAGCTGTTGGTGGATCTATTATTCCGGGGTCTGGAGGATGGTGGCCCTCTTCTCACAGCTCCACTAGGCAGTGTCCCAGGGAGGACCCTGTGTGGGGGCTTCAACCCCACTTTCCCATTCCACATTGCCCTAGCAAAGGTTCTCCATGAGGGCTCTACCCCTGCAGCAAACTGTTGCTTGTACATTCAGGAGTTTCCATACATCCTCTGAAACCTAGGTGGAGGTTCCCAAACCTCAGTTCTTGACTTCTGTGTACCCATGGGCTCAACACGATGTGAAAGCTGCCAAAGCTTGGGGCTTGCACCCTCTGAAGTGATGGCCTGAGCTGTACCTTGGCCCCCTTTAGCCACTGCTGGGACATAGCACACCAAGTCCTGAGACTGCACAAAGCAGCAAAGTCCTGGGCTGGGCCCATAAAACCATTTTTCCTCCTAGGCCTCTGGGCCTGTGATGGGAGGGGCTGCTGTGAATACCTCTGCCATGTCCTGGAGACATTTTGCCCATTGTCTTGGTAATTAACATTTGTCTCCTTGTTACTTATGCAAATTTCTGCAGCCAACTTGAATTTCTCCTTAGAAAATGAGTTTTTCTTTTCTATCGCATCATTAGGCTGCCAATTTGCCAAACTTTTATGCTCTGCTTCCCTCCAATTCCAAATGGTATATTTGTGAATACATAAAATCAAATGCCTTTAGGAGCACCAAAGTCACCTCTTGAACTCTGCTGCTTAGAAATTTCTTCTGCTGGATACCCTAAATAGTCTCTCTTAAGTTTAAAGTTCCACAGATCTCTAAGGTAGGGGCAAAATGCCACCAGTCTCTTTGCTAAAATACAGCAAGAGTCCCCTTTTTTCCAGTTCCCAACAAGTTCTTCACCTCCATCTAAGATCACCTCAGCCTGGACTTCATTGTCTATATACTATTAGCATTTTGGTCAAAGTCATTCAACAAGTCTCTAGGAAGTTTCAAACTTTCCCACATTTTTCTATCTTCTGAGCTCTCCAAACTGTTTGAAACTCTGCCTGTTACTCAGTTCCAAAGTCGCTTCCACATTTTCGGGTATCTTTACAGCAGCACCCTATTCCTGGTGCCAATTTACTCTATTAGTCTGTTCTCACGCTGCTATAAAGGACTGCTCAAGACTGGGTAATTTATAAAGGAAAGAGGTTGAATTGACTCATAGTTTTGCTGGGGTGGCCTCAAGAAACTTACAATCATGGTGGAAGGGGAAGTAAACACATCCTTCTTCACACAATAACAGGAAGAAGAAATGACAAGCAAAAGGGAAAAAAGCCCCTTACAAATCCATCAGATCTCGTGAGAATTCACTATCACAACAGCAGCATGGGGGTAACCACCCCCATGATTCAATTACCTCCTATGGGGTTCCTCCATGACATGTGGGGATTATGGGAACTACAATTGAAAATGAGATTTCAGTGGGGACACAGCCAAACCATATCAATAATAAATAAATGCTGGTCATTATTAAAATAAGTAAATTGATGAAATTTTAGACCTGAATTGAAACTTTATGATTCTGTGTAATATACACATATTATATTTCCTAGATGACATAACCTTTTCACCATTATTCACCAAGTGAACTTCATTAAGATTCCACTTCAAAATCCTTTCTCTGTGAAGCCTTCCACAGTTGCCACCCATGAATGTTAGGTGTTCCATTTTCTGAGCTTCCACAAACCTTTTCCATTGATCTCACTACAGCATGTATTATCATAATGATTATGACTGAGATGAAAGGAAAATAAAAATCTCAGGACCCCAAACTCACTATGGCAAGGGGAAAAGTCAAGCTTGGGAATTGTGTCACACAGAGTGCCTTTCATTTTGTTCCTGAATAGATAGCTGCAAAGATAGAAGGCTACATACCTCCCTGGGGGTCTTCTTCACAATTTGCTCATAAAGAAATTCATTGTCAGTCTCAAGATCTTTACTCTAAAACTTAGTTCTGTTGAATTTCACTCTGACAATGTAAATTAACAGCTTATCTTTACAGGGACAAGACAAAGACAGGACTAGGAGTCATCCCTCTGCTCACATGAGACAAATGCATAGTTAGCTGCTTCCTCTATTCTATGTTGATTTTCTCTTATATAAAAATTCAGACTCACTAAAGGCCAGATGAATGCATAATTGACAAGTCCTCTACACTCTCCTTTCACGTGTAAAATGTGGATTCAGTGAACACTGATCAAAGCCTCAAATTAATGCAACCATTTGCATTTTATCTACCTTTTATCTACCTTTCCCTGTTTTTTCTTTCCTCTTTCACCTACTTCCCACTCTTTCTCCTTTAAATATTGAAGTCTTCAAAATCCTCTTTGGGAAGATCACAATGTTCCTCTGATTTGGCATTCCTTCTTTTTGGACACATTCTCAATCTTGGCAAAATAAACCTCTAAAATAATTATGATTCCCCTCAGTCATTTTCCTTGATTTATACTCTTTTGGCTTTGTACCTCCTGGAATGTAGGAATTCTGTCTCTTATCCTTGGTAATCTACCATTCACCTTCTTTACTGCACAAATATTAGTCAATGAATATTTGATATATAAATGAATGAATGCATATACAAAAATAAATGAGTTCAAAATAAGAGCCATCATGGATGTCATTCAAGAGCTTTTAATCATTAAAGTATAGATTCTAAGTTGGTTTTACCATTAAAGTATTTAATTCTTATGATATGAACCCTGAAGTGACTTGGTGTTTGTTTCTTCATAGAAGGATTTATAACTTGGGTGATTATCTTCATTGCAATTATTTCTCTAACTATAACCCAGATTTCTCAGTGTCTCCTGCTTCATCATCTTTAGGCTACCAACAACCAAATTTGATTTATCCAAGACTCAGTCTTCACGCTAAGTCTTCTCCAGTTCCACGGCTTTATTTTATTTTTGAGACTGGGTCTTGCTCTGTTGCCCAGGCTGAAATACAGTAGTGCAATCACAGCTCACTGCAGCATTAACCTGGGTTCAAGTGATCCTCCCACACCATACTTATGAGTAGCTGGGACTACAGGTATAAGCCAACATGTTGGGCTAATTGATTTTTAGTTTTTAGAAGAAATGAGGTCTCACCATGTTGCCCAGGCTGGACTCAAACTCCTGGGTTGAAGTGATTCATCCACCTTGGCGTCCCAAAGTACTGGGTTTACAGGAGTGAGCCACTGCTCCTGGCCTCCTATGGTTTTAAATACCATGTGTACATTGACAACTTAATGCATAGTTTTTGTCTGGGCCTTTCCTCTGAATTTCAAAGCATATCTATAGCTGCTACTCAGCATCTCTACTGGGATGCCTAGTGGTTATATCAATCCTAATATTTCCAGTGCTAAGCTCTTGATGAAATGTTCCTTGTTCACCACCCATTACCCCTTTATACAACCATCTGACACCAGATGCCTTCCTCACTTAATAAGTGGCACCTTTACTCATTCAATTGCTTAGGTCAAACAGAGAAAAATATTGTTGACTTTTTTTTACCCCATCCCCAGGTTCTGATGAAGAAATTCTCTTCCATATATCTTCAAAATGCATACCACCATCCAAAAGCCACCATCTTCAGTGCTACCACACCAGTCCAAGTTACCACATTCTTATACCCCTGTGTCTTAGTTCATTTTATGTTGCTATAATGCAATGCCTGAGGCTGGGTATTTTTTTTTAAAGGTTTATTTGGCTCATGATTCTGATGGCTAGAAATTCAAGATTAGGCATCTATAATGGATGAGATCCTCTGGCTGCGTCCACACATGATAGAAAGCTAATGGAAGCTAGAAGATCACACAGTGAAAGGGGAAGCAGGAGAGGGAGGAAGTGTCAGGTTCTTTGTAACAACCAGCTCTCAGGGAAACTAATAAAGTGAGAACTCACTCAACTCCATGGGAGGGTATTAATCTGTTAATGAGGGATCTGCCTGCATGACCCAAACCCCTCCCATAAGGCTCCACCTCCTGCATTAGGGATCAAATTTCAATATGAGGTTGGTGCAGACAGGTATCTAAACCATAGCACTGGTCACCCCTTTAACTAGACTTCCTATTGCTTCTATTGGCCTTTTGAAAATGTCAGTCAAGGGCATCCCTTTCCAGCTCAAACTTGTACCTAACTCCTTCCCTATGTGGCTTACATGATCTGAACCCTACCTCTCTATGACTTCATTGCTACTCCCAGCCTTGCCCACTCTGCTATAGCCACATGGGTCTTCTTGATTTTGTTCAGACATGACATTTGTTTATTCTGCACAGGTTTTCTTATTTTATTCTTTTCCCCTTGATATTCACAGGGCTATTTTTTTCATTCCAATCCTTTCTATGCTCAAATATCCTTGCTTTAGAGAAATTACTCTCTCTCCAAGGCCCTAAGTTTCCCATTCCATCATTTTCAAGTTTTCGCCTTAGCACTAATCACCACTGAATACTATTTTATGGATTTATTTTTATGTTGTCTGTGTTCTACACCAGAATGTAAGCCTTTCAAGGTCAGGGCCTTTGTCTTATTCATTCTTGTATGTATAGCAGCTAGAATATGCAATCAGGATATGTTTGTTCATTTGTATGAATTTTCATAGTATTAGTACAATAATTCAATATATTTCGCCCATGGTGATTGCATAAATAGTCTATAGGCTATCTGTAAGAAAATGCTCCTTGCCAACTTTCAAATATTCTTTAGACTCCTTTCTGATCAGTCATTCTAGTTTCAATCATGGGTTAGCTATCTTCTTGTTTTCTATTTTCTGGCTGTTTCCTGGCATCTACACCCATCTGCTTATTAGTCCATGGTATCTCTATAGTTGAATAAAAACTTCCCTGGGGAGGTGGCCCCAGACTTCCTACCTAGAGTATTGATTGTTCTCATAAGCAGCCCTTGACAAGAATTGCCAGCCATTATGTATAATGTTGAATTGCGAATCCTCTGACTTCTGGTGTAGAGAATGTCCAATAAATCTTAGTCATTTTTTCCTGAATAATTAAAAAAAAAGTGTTTCTAGGGGGTGGATATACCTGTGACTCTTTTTTTTTTTTTTTTTTTTGAGACGGAGTCTCGCTCTGCCGCCCAGGCTGGAGTGCAGTGGCCGGATCTCAGCTCACTGCAAGCTCCGCCTCCCGGGTTCACGCCATTCTCCTGCCTCAGCCTCCCGAGTAGCTGGGACTACAGGCGCCCGCCACTGCGCCCGGCTAGTTTTTTGTATTTTTTAGTAGAGACGGGGTTTCACCGTGTTAGCCAGGATGGTCTCGATCTCCTGACCTTGTGATCCGCCCGTCTCGGCCTCCCAAAGTGC
Organism: Theropithecus gelada; assembly: GCF_003255815.1. Classification (NCBI taxonomy): domain Eukaryota; kingdom Metazoa; phylum Chordata; class Mammalia; order Primates; family Cercopithecidae; genus Theropithecus; species Theropithecus gelada. Next base: position 110,307,933 of record NC_037668.1, read on the forward strand.
TGTGATTACAGGCTTGAGCCACCGCGCCCGGCCATACCTGTGACTCTTTATCTGTTTTGTACTTATTGCCCATAGCCTGAAGTCACTCCCCTAACCAATCCTTGTATCATTAAGAATAAAATATGGTATTTTACTGGGACCTTTAATTCTAAATGGCATGTAGAGTCTCAAATTAGTCAGCTGCCTTCCACTAGTATTTAGGATGATTGCTTTTATTGCTATTTACTACTTATGTGACCTTGGGCAGATTACATAATTGCACTTTTCTCATCTATAAAACAGTGATTAATAATACTTCCCTATCAGAATTATTGTAAAGATTAAATTTAAATGATATATATATATATATATATATATATATATATATATACACACACATAATATTTATAAAGGTCATGTGTTGTGAAGTCAGAAAGATTGGGGTTTTAATGCAGGCTTTGCCTCGTACTAGCTATATAATTAGCTAATATTCAGTTTTGTAAGGATACTACTGGTCATCCTGTGGATATTGTTAAAACTGTATTAAAAAACTTACATATAGTCCCAAGGTAATCACTAAACATTAGCTTCACCTGATTATGTCCATATTCTGTTGCTCTTTTCATCCTGTTTTGCTGAGAGGCCTACCCAGACAACTTGCTAAATCCTTGCCATTCCCCTTCCCAGGTAGTTAGACCTGTTCATGTATCTCCAGCCAAGTATTTAGGTCTTCTTAAAATTCAATTGTCCTGGGATGCCTCATAACTTAGCAATAATTTTCTTTGTCCTTAAATCATTACTTTTGACTTCTTTCACAACACTGAACTCCTAGGTCATTGTTCACTCAGTTCATTCTGAAGTTAGCTGTATTTCTTGAACTTTGTGATTTTGAATATTCCCCACCTTTCTCCCTAGCCACAGTGAAAAGTTCTTTCATAATGCCAGTGAGGTCCAGCACACCTGTATGAGGCAGAATAATGGCCAGATAATTCACAAGAAGTTTTTAATTTTGTCTTAACTTATTGTATCTTTTTGCATTGCCCCATAACATTTTAAATTATGCCCATATTCATTTGGAAATAGGTTTTTCTCTGACATGACAAAGAGAACCTACTGGTAAACTTATCACTTTGGGTAAGATAGTTAATTATCTGAATAACTGCCTAAATAATTAGAGCTTATTCCTTTGTTTTAAAAATCTAAGATTGCATTAATTGTATACTTCCTTTCACTAGAGCAGGAAGCTAAAGAACTGGCCCCAGAAAACCACTCCCAGGATGCCTACTTTTCACGCTGCTGGGTGTTTTCACGTCAATACCTCTTCCATGGCTTTAAGATTGGAACTATTTAAAAAATGTCCCTGTCAATTACATGCAAACCTTATTGTGGTTAGTCTGTTGAAAAGGAATTGATGACTATGAAAATGTAATGTTTATACATAAACATTTTACATATAAGTCAGAACTCTGAGAATGTATTTACAACCCTTAAAGATGAGACAATTAAATCAGAGCTTTTGAGGTTTAGAAGTACAGAAAAAAACTTACTTTTTTTCCTGAAGACATTTTCTCCTTTGTTCTTTTTTTCCTCCCCATAACTGTTATACTTGGTTAGTTGGGAAACAGTATTGATGAAGACATAGCTTTAAAAAGTACACAAAATCGTAAATGTATTTCTCAAAATTGTAGACATAACCTTCATTTTATTGTATCTGTACATTTAAATCACCAGTCATTTAACTCATAATTTGTTCCAATCAATTCTAAAATTAGTTCCCAATTTTATGTCACAGATTGACAAAAATAAATCTCGAAGGCTAATTGCAAAGAATACCTCAAAGTAATATCAAAATTTGCTCGGGTCCTTTAATTTTGAGATTATAATCTCATTGGTACTATTTACCAATAGCAAAACAAGAGTCTAAATCATGTGTAGAATATCACTACCATACTTCAATTTGATATGTTCAGAAGTCAAACTGTATTATAACCTGAAATAATCAGAGGTTTATTTTTAGTTATAATTAATCTTAAAGCAACAAAATACTGAAACAACATGAATTAATTTATGTTTCTTTTGTGGAGAGCATTTTAAACATTTAAAATATTATTGAGCAGTACTTTTAAAATTCTCAGGGGAAATACAAATCATATGGCAAACAGGTTTTTTGAGATGCTATGATCATTAAAGAATTGCAAAGATAGTGTCTTCTATCTTACAGAAGAGATAATACATGGAGTAAAATGCATACCTGTCTTAATGGATAAGTCGGTAAATTAGCTTCTTATAATTATCTCCCTAAGTGTCTTTTTCCTTTGACCATTGTTTTTGCAGTACCACTCACTTTCATGAGTAGATTAGGACTTGTTTCCTAAAGACAAGTAGATTAGTTTCCACTTACATCATTCCTTTCATCTGAACATCTTTAAAGTCTGTTTAATTATCCCATTTTACAGATAAAGCATCAGAACTCTGAAAGTTTAAATAACTTGTCCAGGCTGACAGAGATAATCAGAGACAATCAGCTGAAGAATCATGAATATCTGGAAATGTGTTGTGTTGTCCAAACACAAGATATTGCTATCATTCTCCATAAGCTTGAATTTCACATACCGTACTTCCCAGGGCAAGATGACCGACTGTGCTTGATAAACTGCAGTGTATATATAATCAGTATTCATTCAAAAGAACTATCTGGTTGTCAGTGGAATGCTGTTCTGTGTACATCTACCAAAACCACAGCTGTAACATGTGTGAAATAATTAAACTTCAAGCAAGCTGTACCTCAGAGCACTCCAGATCCAGTATTATTTAGATGGACACAGAGGTAGAAAATAAACGTAGTTTTTGGGATCGAAATGTCCCCACTATGCATCCTGGAAATGTTTTGTAATCTTAAAACAATTAAAGTGGACTGACAACCTGATTGGCAACTGTGTTTCTCTTTCTTCTCTTAGGAGAATTCTCTATATGCTCAGATTACCTGAATTGTTCTTTGGTGGCAATTTACTCTGGCCTTTGGTGTGAAGACAAAATTCTTCATCAAATTTATTTTCAAACCTTCAAATATTAATTTTAAAGGGCAAAAATGACATGATTAAATGAAAAAATAGTAATGAAATTGAGGCCACCTATAAATACCTGGTAATTTTTGGTGATACCACTATGAAATATTAAATGATTTCCAGTGGCAGTGATAATCTCTTAAGTCCTATGCCTCATCCCATTTCTTTGTGTTTTGTATTTATTGGGGATAGGGAGAGGTGGTTACAGTGCTATGTAATTCTACTGTCTTTTTAAATTCCTACATGCCCTTTGATAACTACTATGTGATGCTGGGGCTGAGAACTTGCCAACTCTATTTCCTATGATTTTTTGGTTCTTTTAAGAGACAGCAGATATGAGAAACAGAAAGAGGGGATAAGCCGTCCTCTTTTCTATTTCTCTTTATCTCTCTCCCTCGTGTTCTCTCTCATTCTGGTAGTGTTTCTGGAAGTGACTCAATTACTTCTATGATCCTAATTTTCGAGACAGTGTCTCCTCCTCCCTGGTCCCTTGTTGAACGGGCTCTTGTACAAAATGGCCATGATGACAGTAATTCAAGTTATCCATAGGGTCAAAACTGTAGACTTTCCTTCACTATGTTGATATGGTTACCGTTCTTGTTTAGGGACCAACCTGCCCAAAAACAAAGGCCAGGAATGAATTGCTATATAGCCCTGATCCCAGGGGAATCAGTTGGCCCGGTGCAATTATTTCAGTTAGCCTTCTTTCATCATGGAAATGACTTGAATAAAAACCTATTCTGGATGTGGACTTGCTTTTGCTGTCACAATCCTGCTGCCATCACCATCATCCATTGATTATTGGAATGCCTTTTTCAAAATTGATATGCACCATGCAATAATGCTTTAGACCAAGGAATTTATTTTACATCAAAGGAATTACAGCAGTATGACATGGATAAAAGGAGAATGGTCAGGCAAGAAAAAATATTCAAAAGAATTTACTATATATTCAAAAATTATGCTATCAAAGTAAGGAAAAATGTCCATGACTATTACAGTCCTCGTTTATGGTACAGTTACACATTGCATATAGTCATGGGGACAAGTTCTGAGAAATGTGTCACTGGGCAATTTTGTCATTGTGCAAACATCACAGAGTGTACTTACACAAACTCAGATGGCACAGTGTACTACACACCTAGGCTATATGCTATACTCTGTTGCTCTGGGTGAGCCAGTGAGTGAGTGGTGAGTGAGTATGAAGGCCTGGGACATTACCGTACAGTACTATAGGCTTCATAAACATTGTATGCTCAGTCTACACTCAGTTTGTTTCATTTTTTTTCAATAAATTAACCTTAGCTTATTGTAACTTCTTTACAAACTTTTTAATATAAAAAATTGACTCTTTTGTAGTAACAATTAGCTTAAAATATAAATATAATGTATAGCTATACAAAGATACATTCTATCATTATATCCTTATTCTATAAACTTTTCCTTATTTTAAAAAATCTTTATTCTTTAATTTTTTTTTTTTACTTTTTAAAATTTTATGTTAAAAACTAGGACACAAACACACACATTAGCCTAGACCTACACAGGGTCAGAATTATTGATATTGGTCTTGCACCTCCACACCTTGTCACACTAGAAGGTCTTTAGGGGCAATAACATGCATCCGGCTGCCATCTCCTATGGTAACAATACATTCTTCTGGATGTTTCCAGAAGGACCTGACTGAGGATGTTTTACAGTTAACTTTTTTTAAGTGTATATAAGTAGGACTACACACTAAAGATAAAAAGTATGGTACAGTAAATACATAGGCCAATAACATAGTTGTTTATTTTAATTATCAAGTATTAGGCACTGTATATAATTATATGTGCTGGTCTTTTGTATGACTGGCAGCACAGCAGGTTAATTTACACTAGCATCATCACAAATATGTGAGTAATGCATTGCACTATCATTTGATTATGCCTACAAATTCACTAAACAATAGGAATTTTTCAGCTTCATTATCCTTTTATGGAACCACTGTGTGGTCCATTGTGAAATGTCCTGAAATGTTATTACACAGCATATTATTGAAGTTACGATCTGCCTTCTTCCACTCCACATTCCCTTTGACTTTAGTAAGTACCTTTCAGTTGGTCACGGTTCCTTGTCTATTGGGTGACTCAAAATTTCAATCTTAAAGATTCTATAACATTAGTATTCCTACTTATATTGTGCTGCTGCAGTTTTCATTAATTTTTATCATGGGACATTAGAGTACTTAGAGGTACCCCAGATGATTTCCTGCATTCAGACTTTCTCCTCCATTCCTTCATTAGGTAGAAAAAATGCAATTTTCTATTAATTATCAGAATCCATCACCAGATCCAGTGTACTAACACACTTTTTGCCCTAGGCTCACTGACATCAGAAGCCTAAAATGGCCAATTTAATAGACTCACTGTGTTTCCTGATGGAAGCATATTTCTTTGGGAAACTAACATCTCTAAACCAAACAGAGCTGTCAGTTGCAAGAATGAGAAGGGCAAAATTTACTAATGGATAGTTCAGACTAATAGCAAAAAGAGTTAGTTCTATTTCTACTTTGATTCCCAGCCCAGTGAAACTTAGATATTAGAGAAATAGAAACCTTATGTATGACTTAGAATATATACCACATCCTGGAGGGCATTTCTCCAAATCTTCAAGGTGTTGTCATGCATTTGGTGCTGTAACTAATACTTCAAGTGGCCAATCCATTATTCTGTCAGGCTAGCTGCTTCAGGGTGATGGGCAGCATGGCAAGACCAGTAAATTCCACGAACGTGAGCCCATTTCCACAATTCAGTTGCTATAAAAATGAGTTTCCTGTTGAGAAACAATGACAGGTGGAATAGTCAGATGGTGAATAAAGCATTCTGTAAGTCCACAGTGGTGGTTTTGGCAAACGCATTAAGGCAAGGAAGGTAAATCTATATTGAGAGTAAATATCTGTTCCAGGGGAACTTAACTCAAGCTCTCTTCCTTTTATGATGGAAGTGGTGAAATGTAACCAGCCTGCCACTAGGTAAGTCGCATGGGAATCTCTACCAGATAGGGAATGCTACTATATATGGGGTCTCAATTTTGGTCTCTGCAATAGGCCAGGTAGACACTTGGCAGTGGACATAGCCAAATTGACCTTGATAAGTGGGAGCCTGTGCTTCTGAGACATATGTAGCCTCCATCCTTGTTACCACGGTACTTTGTTCATAGTCCTATTGGGCAAGAACAAGGGTGGCTGGAGAAGAAGTGTGACTAATACTCAAATGGGTTTAGTTGAATATTAAGACTTTCCTCTGCTATGGTGCTTTTTGGTGAGCCTTCACATGGGACATAAATATCTTTATACTCTCTAACCAATCAGAGAAATCCACATTTATGTTTTTCCCACAGGATTTCTTGCCACCAATTTGTCAGTTGTGTCTCTTTCGAGTTCCTGACCACCCAACCACCATTACTCATGAATCGATGCAGATACATACCTCTTGATATCTCTGCTTTCTACCATAATTAACAGCCACGCACACTAATTGAATTTCTGCTGACTGGCAGATTTTCTTTCACCACTCTCCTTCAAAGTTATTCTTGAGTGGGACTGTGGTGCGATAGCCTTCCACTTCCAAGTAGTGCCAGCATATCATGGAGAACCATCTGTAAACCAGGACACAGTTTTCTTCTGTCAGTGTGTTATGAGAAACTCTCTAAGCAGTCATAAGTATGGGTTGAAAGAGAGGAGGTAATGTGGTAGGTAGGAACCACGGATACCTAAGCCACTTGCTCATATAATTTTATTGCTCACTTGGGACTTACTCAAGCTCATTCTTGTAGATAACACTTCCACTTGATGACGGCATGCTAACCCAAATTGCTGGTTGGGTGAGACAACACTGCCTTTATAATGGGGATCTCAGATTATACTGTAATATGGTGTGCCACAGCTAAAAGTTGAGTATCTATTAGGTCTCAGGAAGAAACCAGAAGCTGTTTCTCAAAGGAGAATAAATGTCTTCCAGAGCATAATTTTGTGCCAAAATTCTAAATCTATGAATTGTATAAGGGCATACTATGGTATTGCTGCTGCCATAGTCACTTAATATACCATCAGATCTGCCAGTTAATATGTGACATTAAGAGGCATGTAATGCACCCATATGTTCATCGCAGTGCCATTCACAATAGCAAAAGCATGGAATCAACCTAGGTGCCCATCAGCAATGGATTGGACAAAGAAAATGTGCTACATATACACCATAGAATACTATGCAGACATAAAAAGGAACAAAAGCATGCCCTTTGCAGCAACATGGATGCAGCTGGATACCATTGTCCTAAGCAAATTAACATAGAAACAGAAAAACAAATACAGAAAACATGTTCTCTCTTGTAAGTGGGAGCTACACATGGTACACATGGACATAAAGATTGGAACAGGCTACACTGGGGACTACTATAGTAGGAGAGAGTGAGCCAGACAAGGGCTGAAAAATTACCTCTTGGGTGCTGTGTTCACTACTTGGGAAATGGGTTCAATCTTACCCTAAACCTCAGCATCACACAATATATCTTCATTACAAACCTGTACATGTACACCCTGATTCTAAAATAAAAGTTGAAAAAGAAAAAAAAAAAAAAGGCTTGTAAAAGCAAACCACATGGAGAGAGAGACACATATGGGGAGACAGAGAGAGAGAGAGAGAGAGACAAAGAGAGAGAGAGAGAGAGATACTGAGAAAGAGAAAGAGAGGCCAGTCTTCCATCCATTCTCACCAAAGCACCAGACCTGGAGTGAAGCTGCCATCTTGGATGTTTTATCCCCACCTCTGTCTGACTGCAACCTCATGAGTGACGATAACTCACTCCAGGTGGAGACTAAGAACTGCCCAGAGGAGTGCTGCCTGAATTCCTGATCCACAGAAGTGTAAGAAAATCAGGATTGCTATTTTAAGCTAATAAGTGGTAGTGTGAAAATTGATTAAGTTGCTTTTTGGAGTGTTGGTGGGTCCCATATAAGAAGCCCCTCAAAAAATTTTTTTACTCATTATATCAACAAAATCCTGGCTTTTCTATTTAGTCTTACTTTCAAATCATCTCACTCATTGTGAGAATATGTCAGATTGTCAGCTAGTATTTCTTTCAGAATTATGCTCCTCCTCATATCTAGTTTTGAATAACTTAATAAGGCAGCAAAGTGTAGTCTGTTAGCTAATCATATAAACATTGACTGAATTGATAGTAAAAACATCTCCAAAGTATTATTTGTTATTGGTTTAAATAAAGCAAGTATGGTAATATAATGATTCGAAATTCAATTCATAACTTCTTAAGTACATAGAAAAAAATCACTCTAATTCCTCTTGCTTTAATACATGCTTTCAGCAGGAAGTTTAAAGGAATCTTTATTTTTTCATCTTTACACAGGTATAGAATGTTTTCAACCCAATCAAGTGTCCTAAGTATTCTAAGTATACATTACTAATTTGTGTAAAAGTGGCTAAAAGACACTTCAGCTAGGCAGAGCTGCACAGTCAATAAAACTAATTTTAATAAAAGCATTACTATGAGAACATAGCTTGTTCAGGTGAAAATTTATAGAAAGGGAATTTCTTTTCATTCAAGGTACATAAGCTTTACTCATTTTGCCAGACTGCATCCAGATACAGTCTTTAGTTATTTGAAAATTAGAAAAAATAATGCTATAGTGTTTTTTTGGTGTAAAATTTTACATGCTTGTCATTATTAATGAATAAGAATTTTAAAAGAAATAAAAAATCAGCCAGATTCTCTTCATGGAGAGGTAGCTACTACTGGCATTTTTATAAACCTCCCTTTCTACATCTATCCTGGTATAATGGAATGCTTATGTGTTCCCTGCACCTTGCAATTTACATGCTATAGATGCTGCTCTGTAACTACTATTCTTGTATGGACATTTATTAAGAATTAGTTTCTTACCACAGCCAGGTAGATTTACTGTGTCACTCGGCAATTCATGCTTACCTTCTAAGGAAATGCTTGCTCTCTTCCCCTTAATCAATACCTAAAACCTACTTCAGGATCCCAACTTCTGGACTTAATTATATCAACCCCCTCAACTGTTCTTCATATCTATTGTATGTCCTTTTCCTTCGTATTTGGATTATATAACTACTATGACATTGCTTGTTGTATTAGTCTAGAAGCTCTACTAATAAGTTAGGCTCTAGCTTATTAAATGAAACTAAGAATTAGTTGATTATTAAAAAAGATACATTTTTATTTTAATTGATGAATAGTATTCTGTTGATTAGATATTCCATATTGTGTTCGCTGATTCCTCAGTGATATTTAGAATGTTCTCAAATTTTTACTATCATAAAATCTATTTTGTGAACATTGATACTAACACACAAAACATGTGTGTAGATATACAGAGATACACCTTCATTTTGTCCAATCATCATCTCAGGATCTAATTCAAGAAAAGATATAGGTGGTTTATATACATTTAAACACTGATATGTGTTACTACATTCTTTATCAAAAGCTTCTGCCAATTTATGTTCCACGGCAATTTCGTGAGAGTGATGGTTCTTTTTAGAGTAGGACATTTATTTAAATTAGAAGGATATTAAAACAGAAGGTTTTTCAATCCTCTTAAGAACTGAATTGTTTATTCATCTTTCTTCTTTTTTTTTAAATAAAGAATTCTTTTAAACATGGTTTTGAAAGGTGGCTATAACTGGGGTAGATTCAGTATATTTTAGACAGTGTACTTTTTATAGTTTTCTATTCTTTGGCACTCAATAGGGATTAACGAAACTTTAAAATATATAATTGCTAAGTTTCTTTTCTTGAAGAAAAAATTATACTCTGATTTCCTGGCAAATACTTGAAGCTTATCCTTCTATTCCACATCATTTAGTTATACTCAGAGGCACTCTTTTACACAGATGTGATGGAACTGGATTTGTAAGTCAGCAATAAGCAACTTTTGAGATAAATTTCTTTACCTAGAGATGAAACCTGAAAAAATGCCTATAATTGTGAAGGTGTATACATACTATTGAGGAAAACATATATGTAGAGAGAGTAGAAATATGAGAAAGAAGCACCCCCAAAGTGTCAAGAGTGAGTAATAAGGAAGAATCAAGGGAAAAAGTCACCTTTCAAACGAATACACAATGTTTACACGATAAAATAGTGAATTTACTTGAAGTCATAATGATGGAAGTGAACATATTTTCTTGGACAAAGATTATAAAGATTATCTGTTTTACTAATGTATTCATTCCTGACCAAGCTGCTGAAGATACTTGACCAACTCTACGTAGAAAAAAAAAAACAATATGTTTTTTTTCTTCCTCTCACAATTTTGCAGAACAAAATAATATTTCCAAACCACCAAATTGCTGGTTAGATGAGACAACACTGAGTTTATGATAGGGAATTCAGATTATATTGTAACTTACAGTCCCATGGCAAAACATTGAGTTTCTACTAGGTCCCAGTAGAAAACCAGAAGCTATGTCTTAAAGGAGAAAAACCATCTTACAGAAGACATACTTACTTCAAAATCTTAATATGTGAACTGTAATTCATCTATAGGGGCATGCAAAAGGTTTGACATAGTATTGGTGTCTACCATAGTCACTTAGTACATCAGAACTGCTGGATAATATGTGAAATAAAGAAGTATTTTTAAAAGCCCAAGCCAGATGCCCGTCACTTAAAAGAGAATATTCACTACTTTTAGTTTAAAGATCCTTGTTTTTATGGGAATACTCTATATTGGTAAAAAGATAGGTCCCATTTTGTGGTAGTTTTGACAGATTTTCAAAATTTTACCTCCTTGGCTTCTTCTTGCTTATGCTCTATCTCCTGAAAACTCAAATATCTTTCTTCATCCCCAAAATACAATCCTAAGACCAGCACTTAGGTGGTGAGATAATTTGTCACATCTACAATTACCACCTCAGATAATTCTCTTTGTTAGTTTGATTTTACATTTTCTGGAAGGGAATCACATCAGATGGCATACATTTTGAAATACCCAAGGACAGAAAATTGGAGTATTTGGTTGAAGAACAGAGAAAAATGGTCAGAAGGCAAGGCAAATTTGTCTGGGACTGCATGGCTTCCTGTGTCTGCTTCTCCCTGCTTATCATTCTGCTCATTCTCTTTTTGGTAACTTGGCTTCCTCTTCTTTATTCACTGTCTCAGTTCTCCCTCGACTGTATTTGCATGTCCAGTTTTGAAGGTATGTGACCTTTCAACTCCAGAGCTTGTAACAACACACTGAATACAGTCAGTATCTGCAACTCTACAGCCATTTTTCTCAAGAGAGGAATCTGACTGGGCTGACTTCCAAAGTAGAGACAGGTTGGTCTCTACTTTTCAAGCAGGGACAGGTTGGTCATCAGTCAATGTAGTAGACAGAGTTCTACTCTGGGCATGGAAGATGAACCAGATGACCCGTAATTCCTTTCAGCTCTAGGATTCAAGTAATATATCTTTGTTTAAAACTCTCTCCCTAGAAAATACCTTCCAAAATAAACATCTACATCATTACTCTTACTTCAATCTCTGTCAGAAGATTTGCTACTGTCATCACTGAAAAATGATGTCGAACATTCCAGCAATTTCAATTCCTCAAAATGCCGGATGTTATGTTATTAATCATATATACAAAAATATATGTGTATTTACATATGTGCAGTATGAGATATGTATGTTCAGTGGTGCTAGATAAATTCTTTCAGAGAATAAACTTTTTAGTGGGAGTATTTCCATGATAAATTAGTTAAATCCTACGTGTAATCCACAGTAATACGCTAGGCAACCTAGCAGTAAGTCTTTGTGTGACTACTATCATGAATTTGAACTAGGTGCTTAATACATCTGGGTAACACTTCTAAGGAAACCATTTCCTTGGTATCTTTGTGTATTCATGAAGCTTTGTTTTGTTTTGTGGCTGACTTGAAGATACTATATATTTAAGATAGGATTAACATAAAATGCTATTATTTTAAAATCCCAAAGAGAACAAACCTAAAATTACCTTCATTTTCAATTAACTCCCCTTTAAAATGTGTATCAGTGTAAAAGTTGAGGCAAAGATTGAATGAGACTGCTTCTATGTGTCAAATTTCTGTTCTTTCAGCCACAATCAGAATACATTGATTAGACTTGATCTGTTTTGTTTCAGAGAAAGGCAATTAGACTATTTTTACTTCACTCTTTCTCTAGAGGTAAAAGGATGATGTCAAGCAGCATGCTGTTTTCGCTGGGGGGAAAGCCAGCACCTTCTTCTGGGTCTCCCATTCTGTTTCTAATCCAACTTTGAAAACTACCCCTGTGAAGCAAAAAAACGAAGTTTCAAAAAGTTGTTATGTCTCTTTTTCTCTTTTTTCCCATTTAGGGACAATTCTCAAACAATAACATGCAGTGACCTTAGAAATTCATGTTGAGGTTCAGTAGACATATTTTGACAATTGTGCATTCTTTGTAACTGGCAGCCCAAATGAGATATAGAACACTTCCTTCACCCCAGAAAGTTTCTTCATGACTTTTCTAATGAATTCACTCTTGTTGCTCTGCCAATACAATCCATTTTAATGTATATTATGTAGATTAGTTTTGCCTATTCCTGGACTTCATATAAGTTTGATAATTTAGAATGTGTCCTCCCTCCCTTCTTCCCTCCCTCCCTCCCTCCCCTCTCTCCTCCCTCCCTCCCTCCCCTCTCTCCTCCCTTCCTCCTTTCCTCCCTCCCTCCCTTCCCCCTTCTCCCCTTCCCTCCTTCCTTCCTTCCTTCCTTCCTTCCTTCCTTCCTTCCTTCCTTCCTTCCTTCCTTCCTTCCTTCTTTCCTTCCTTCCTTCTTTCCTTCCTTCCTTCCTTCCACAGGGTCTTGCTACATTGCCCAGGATTGACTCAAAACTTCTGGGATCATGCAAGCCTTCTGCTTCCTGAGTAACTGGGGACTACAGGCATGTACCACCATGCCGGACTCAAGCATGTATTCTATGTCTGCTTTTTTCTCAAATATGTTTTTGAAATTCATCCATGTTGTTGCACATATCAACAGTACATTGTGTTATATTGTTTGGTAATATTCCATAACACAACATATTTCCCCAATTTTTATTCATTCTCCTGTAGATGGACATTTGGGTCTTTCTTGTTACCGCCTATTTAGAATAAGGCTACCATAGACATTCTTGCACAAGTCTTTTTTTGGACTTATTAATATTTCTTTTGGTCATAAACCTAAAAGTAGAATTGCTAGTTTATAGGTTAGATGTATACTTAATTTTGTAACAAACTGCCTAACAGCTCTTCCAAGTGATTTTACCATGCTTTACTCCCATAGACAATGTAGGAAAGTTCTAGTTGTTCCACTTTCTTGCCAACTTCTAGTATTGTCAGTATTTTTGATCTTATGTATTGTAATGGGTACACAATGATGTCGCACTGTGATTTTAATGTGTACTTCCCTAATATCAAATAATGTTAAACACCATTTTATTTACTCTTGGTCATCTTACATAGCTTTTCTTGTAAAGCATCTGTTCGAGTTTTTCCAGTTTTTAAATTGTGTTGTTACTTTTTCTTAATTTAAAAGAATTCTATACATATTTTCCACGAGTCTTTTGTCAGACAAAAAAGTTTTGTAAACTTTTTTCCCCAAATGTGCCTTAATTATTCATTTTCTTAATGACAATGATGGTGATTACCTTCATGTATCACTTTGGCTAGGCTGTAACACCCAGATATTCAATCAAATATTAACCTAGGGTTTTGTATTTCTGAAAATAGAAATATATACTGTGTGTATCTGTGTAGTATTTTGTAGATGTGATTAACGTCCATCATCAGTTGATTTAAGTAAAGGAGATAATGTGGATGGGTCTCATCCAATCAGTTGAAGGCCTTAAGAGCAAAAACTAAGGTTTTCCAAAGAAGGAGAAATTCTTTCTCCAGACTGTATAGAAACCCTGCCTGAGTTTCTATCTCCTCATCCTGCTACAAACTTTTAAAATATTTTAATTTTAAAATGTATAGTGCTCTTGTGACTTGTGCAATAAATCTTTGCCTACCCCATGGTTGCAAAATTATTTTTCTGTTTTTCTTTAAGAGTCTATGTTTCTGTGTCAGCAATGTTTTGTTGTCTTTAGTCATGCATATAATCATTAGACTTATGTGTAAGAATTTAATATTTTTATATGTTCTTTTTAATGATTTAAAAAGTTATTTCCTAATCATTCATTGCTAGTACATGAAAATAGAATTCATTTTTGTATATTGACGTTGTATTATGGGACTTTGCTGAATTTTTTGTTACCTATTGTTGCTATACAAATTATCCAAGTTTAGTGATTTAAAACATTACATATTTATTTTCTTTTAGTTTTGAAGTTACCAGTCCTAAAATGGGTTGACAAGTCTGCATTCTTCTTCTAAGCTCTAGGAAAAAAATCCTTTTTCTTGCTTTTTCTAGCTTCTGGAAACCACGTTCATTCCTTGGCTTGCATTCTCTTTCCTCACTCATGATCCCTTGTGATTATATTGTGACCACATAGATAATCCAGGATAATCTTCCCATTTTAAGATTCATATTTAATCAGCTCTGCAAAGTCCTTTTTGCCATGTTTATTAACATATTTACAGGCTCCAGGAATTAGGATGTGGACATCTTCTTTGTATCTCTGTGTCTCTCTCTGTGTGTGTGTGTGTCTGTGTGTGTTGGGGGGCATCTGTCTCCTATATTTGCCTAGTTCTAATAAGTTTTACTTTCATGTTAACACAGTCACACCCACATTACCTTTCTTTCACTGGTTCTTGTATGATATATCTTTCCTTATTTTTCATGTAAATAAGCTATTGTCTTTATATTTAAAGTGTGCTTCTTGTAAATAGCATATAAATGGGTTTTGCTTTTCATAAAAATCTAATCTAACAGTCTCTTCCATTTAATTAGAGTGTTCATTCCATTTATATTTATTATAATTATAGACATAGTTGGATTTAAGTCAAAACTATTAATGTTGTTTTCTATTACTCCCAACTTTTTGAAATCTCTTCATTTCTTGTTTCCTGTGTTTCTTTTAGGAAACCAGGTATTTCTTGTATTCTATTTTTATACTGTATTTATTTTTTGCTATCCTTATCTGTTATGTTTTGGTGATTTTTCTTGAGATTTGAAAATGCATCTTATCATAGTTAATAATATTTAGAATTAATATTTTATTATTTCCCAGACAAAATAAAAACCTTATATATACAAATTTCCTCTGTCTCCTCCCTACCATTTCCTCCC
The DNA here is from genome assembly GCF_003255815.1 of Theropithecus gelada. NCBI lineage: Eukaryota > Metazoa > Chordata > Mammalia > Primates > Cercopithecidae > Theropithecus > Theropithecus gelada. The sequence continues at coordinate 110,323,260 of NC_037668.1, forward strand.
TGGTTGTCATGTATTTTAGTTATGTATACATTGTTATTATTTTTAGTTGAAATCATCAATAGTCTTTTAAACAAAGGTCTTATCTTTGTTTTTATATTTACTCTTTCTGTTTTTAGTTTTTATTCCTGATCTTTACTCTGTTATTAATTTTCTTTAGCTTGAAAACTTCTGTTAGTATTAATTGTAGGGCAGTTTGACCGAAAGTTTATTTCCTCAGCTTCTTTCTAAATGTTTAAAAATATCTCTATTTCACCTTCATAATTGTTGAATTTTATTGGATATATAATTTTAGGATAAATTTTTCCTTTCCTTACATTATTTTAGTATGTTGCTCAACTTCCTTCTGGTCTCATTTTTTTCCTGATGATGTCAACCATTAATCACTCATTATTTCTTAATATGTAATACATCTCACTTTGGATTGTTTTCTCTTTTTCTTTGATTTTCAAAATCCTGACTATGTAGTGCCTAAGTATGGTTTTCTTTACATTTATCTTGCTTGGTGATTGCTTTACTTTTGAATCCTAGGATTGATGTCTTTCTTTGACTTTGAGAAATTCTCAATCATTTCTTTCCCAGTCAAATATTTCTTCTGCTCCACTTCCATCTTTCTGTCTTAGATTCTAATTATTCATATGTTAGACCATTTAAGATTTTAATATTGTTACACATATCTTATATACCAAGTTTTGATTTTCTATTTATTTTTTCTTTGAATTCCAGGTTAGACAATTTATAAACTTATATTCAAATTCACTGATTATTTCCATCCTGTTCCAAGTCTTATGTGTAGCTCACTGTTAAATATTGTTCATTTCTGATACCATTCTGTATTTCCATTTGAGTTTCTTTGGTTCCGTTCTCTCCGGTTAAATTCCCCAACTGTTCATGCATGTTGTCTACCTTTCCCTAAGGTTCTTTAACATATTTAAATACAAGAACATAGCATTTAAAAATCCTTATCTCATAATGACAACACCTGCAACATTTCTAGATCTGCTTCTATTGTATCCTCTCTTAATTGTAGGTGACATTTTCTTGATTCTTTGCTTGTCTCATAATTTCTAATTATATGCAACACTAGAGACTGAAATAAATATTTATTTTCCCCAAAATGACATGTGCCCTTCTATCAGGCTGCTAGAGTGTCCAGTGATTATTATTAATTAGATAATTGAGGTGAGTTTGGACTTTGTGGCAGTTTTAGTTAGGTGCAAATCACCACTAGCTTCAAATGTTTGACAAACTCCACAGATTTCTTTATGCATTAGAGTCTGGCTGCTAGCTGTTCAAATTGAGGCAGTCTCTCACTCCTTTACAGCTCAGCTGCTTGTTTTGTCAGTGACTCGTGAGTTCTCTTTTCACACCAGCTTCACCCTTGGCATTGTTTACCTTAGGAGTAACTCCCTCTACTCTGTCGCCTTGCATTGAGTTTTGGAAGACCTCTGTGTTATGCCAGGTCAAAGTTCAAAGTGTCCTGAATTTTTTTTTTTTTCCAGTTCTGCTACCCTTTCTTGTGTGGTTTTTTTTTTTTTTTTTTTTCCAGTCAGTGACTTTACTATATGAAGGCTCTTGATGTACCTCAGAGAGATTTCCCTTAGCTTTCTTATTCCACCTTGCCACTGACTAACACTAGGGGAGCCCTACAAATTACAGGAGTAGAGCTGTCAAAATTCCTGTCCTGCTCTGGCCCTTGGCGTGTTGCATCCATGTGCTTAGTGAGGTGTCATGGGAAAGTGTTGGCAAGGAGATGCAGACTCACGCTGTACTTTCTAGTGATTCTAATCTCTCACACTAGCCCACATGTGGTCATTATGAGTTTGGAAAAGTTTTGCTGTTTCATCTTTTTGAAACTCCTCTGCCTCTCCAACAGCACTGTAAACAGCTATCAGTTTTCTTCCCGAAAATTCATCACATTCTGAAGTTGTATTTTTCCTCAGTTCTCTTATTTGCTTATAATCTATGACTTTGTAATTTAACTGGTTCATCGATAGGGTGGGAAAAATGGTACCTTGCAACTTTCCAAATCCTAACGAAAATTGGAAGTTATTTCCTGATCCCTTTTAAATGTACCTTTAAAAAAAACAGACTAGTTATTTGAGACCACGAGTGACCATGATATTTACAGTGTAATTTTATTTCTTCTTTTCATTCCCTAGCTGAAGATATTATGAGAGATTTAAAGGTAAAATTACATACAGTTATGTGCTTGGATGCCATCTGTGATTTGTGTACATCTCCTGGTAAATGCTCAGCATGTAAAAGCGTGCTTCTACATGGTGGCCCAAAGCAAAAAACTCTCAAAAAATAACAAATACACCTCATGGGCATGGAACAATTCTTAAGGAAAAAAAATAAGCTGTGAGCATGAGGTCATTGTCCCCAGTGATTCTTATACATTGTCAGATTTTGTCACCCATGCTATAATCCATGGTATAAGAAATGAGTTGTTCTTGTTTGAATAACAGCAACTGCTTTCTTATAAACAGTCTCACTAGCAAAATAAGATGTTATGAGTACTCCGGAATGACCCTCTCAAAGGAACATCTTTTCCTTCTGTGAAATAAAGAAAACTGAAAACATAGGTTGAAGGTATACGGTAATAACAACACCTGAAATCCACAATTTTAAAACATAAATGAAAAAGACAACCAAGTACTAATGTGACAGTTTGAAAAGTTAGAGAAATTGAAAGAAGAGTTAGGTCACAAACAAGTACTGTGCTGTCATGCAGGAACCCAAATGAGTGATTTCACCAGGTAAATAGGAAACAGGAGAGTTTTACATGTGCAGGCCACTGTGTGGAACATAGGCATTTTCTCAGAGGCATTGGAGATGATATACTTTTGCAGAAAAGGAGTTAAAATTTCCAATTACTAATGGCTTGAATCAGTGAGCAAAAGCTGAGGATGAAGTCTATGGTAATGAGACATGGTTCAAGTCAGAGAATATGCTCAAATCAAATGAGATGCTTATAGACCTTTAACCATAGCAGTGCTAGCAAAACCTCTATAACCCTCAACGCATAAATTATTTATTAATTAATTAATATTTTTAAGATTACCATACAAATAATAATGCTATAGGAAAACTCATGAAAAAAATATTTGACTGCAATAACTATATGAAGACAACTGATTTTTCCTTAAATAACCATATAACCCATGCATGGAGGCTATCATGCAATTTAGTGATTAAGTTTAAGAAGCAATGTCTTTTAGCTGTCTGAAGCTGGGGAAGAAAACCAAAGGCCAATTTCTTCTTTTACCCTGTGCATAGGTGATGGTAAGTGCAAGAAGTTTGTTGTGTGTGGGTGGGGCAGGGGAAGTAAAGGAGGAATAACCTTCTCTTTAATTTTTTTCTCAAGATAAGAAAGAGAAATTTCTTTGATGAAACAGACAGACAGACAGACACACACACAGAGAGAAGCAGTAGAGCCATTTTGAAACTATGAGTGAGGAAACTATTTTATTTTTAAGTAACTGTACAGAGAAGGACCATATAATTACAAAGCACGGCAAATCTATATCATCTACTGAGTATTTCATACTATTCTTTCTGTGGTCTTTTCTGATTTGCTACTAATGTGGAAAACATAAACTCTAAGATAAGATATTTTTGTGCTTCTGGCAGAGAAAATAAGCAAAAATAAATACATATTGCAATCATTTACAAACACAGCTTAAACATATTGCAATAATTGTGTTAATTTGCATGCTGTTGTTTGTTTGTTTGTTTTGAGAACGAGTCTCACTCTGTTGCCCAGGCTGGAGTGCAGTGGTGTGATCTCGGCTCACTACAACCTCTGCCTCCTGGGTTCAAGCAATTCTCATGCCTCAGCTTCCTGAGTAGCTGGGATTACAGGTCTGCGCCACCACGCCTGGTTAATTTTCGTATTTTTAGTAGAAAACAGGATTTCACCATGTTGGCCAGGCTGGTCTCGAACTCCTGACCTCAAGTGATCTGCCCTCTCAGCCTCCCAAAGTGCTGAAATTAGAGGTGTGAGCCACTGCGCCCCGCCAAGATGTTGGAGTTTTGAGGGAAACCATTGATAATGTATTTTTCTTACCCAAGTTTGGTACCTTTTGAGAAATAAATACAAAAATCAGCGATAAGGAAGTCAAATTAAGAGTTTTGCTACTGATAACCAAAACAGCATGGTACTGGTAACCAAACAGATATATAGACCAATGGAACAGAATGGAGACCTCAGAAATAACACCACACATTTACAACCATCTAATCTTTGGCAAACCTGACAAAATCAAGCAATGGGGAAAAGATTCCCTACTTAATAAGCGGTGCTGGGAAAACTGGCTAGCCATATGCAGAAAACAGAAACTGGACCCCTTTCTTACACCTTATACAAAAATTAATTTAAGATGGCTTAAAGACTTAAATGTATAACCCCAAACCATAGAAACCCTAGAAGAAAACCTAGGCAATACCATTCAGGACATAGGCATGGGAAATACTTCTTGACTAAAATACCAAAATCAACTGCAACAAAAGCCAAAATTGACAAATGGAATCTAATCAAACTAAAGAGCTTCTACACAATGACAGAAACTATCATCAGAGTGAACAGGCAACCTACAGAATGGGAGAAAATTTTTGCAGTCTACCCATTGGACAAAGGTATAATATCCAGAATTTACAAGGAAACCAATTTACAAGAAAGAAAACAACCCCATCAAAAAGTGGGTGAAAGATATGAACAGAAACTTCTCCAAAGAAGACATTTATTCAGTCAAGAAACTATGAAAAAAAGCTCATCATCACTGGTCATTAGAGAAATACAAACCAAAACCACAATGAGATACCATCTCATACCAGTCAGAATGGCCATTATTAAAAAATCAGGAAATAAGAGATGCTGGCGAGGATATGGAGAAATAGGAACACTTTTACACTGTTGGTAGGAGTGTAAATTAGTTCAGTCATTGGGGAAGACAGTGTGGCGATTCCCCAAGGATCTGGAACCAGGAATACCATTTGACCCAGCCATCCCATTACTTGGTATACACCCAATGGATTATAAATCATTCTACAATAAAGACACATGCACACATATGTTTTTTGCAGCACTATTTATAATAGCAAAGACTTGGAAACAACCCAAATGGCCATTAATGTTAGACTGGATAAAGAAAATGTGGCACATATACACCATGGAATACTATGCAGCCATAAAAAAGAATGAGTTCATGTCCTTTGCAGGGACATGGATAAAGCTGGAAGCCACCATTCTCAGCAAACTAACACAGGAACAGAAAACTAAACACCCCCTGTTCTCACTCATAAGTGGGAGTTAAACAATGTGAATACATGGACATATGGAGGGGAAACATCATACACCATGGCTTGTCAGGAAGTGGGGTTCAAGGGGAGGGAGAGCATTAGGACCAACACCTAATACATATGGGGCTTAAAATCTAGATGATGTGTTGATAGGTGCAGCAAACCACCATGGCACATGTATACCTATGTAACAAACCTTCAAGTTCTACTTTAAGTCCCAGGACTTAAAGTAAAATAAAAAATAAATTAAATTAAATTCAAAAGAGCTTTGCTACTGAATTGAAGACAGGAAATACATGTGTGGTCACAATAGACTTGCTAATACTTTACCTTCTAATTAGATAAACTTAGTTCCTAGTCATGGCATGGTTGGACAACTGCAGGCCTTGGCCCACTGAGACCCTGCCCCTAAATCTTGCAGCATGGCATAGCAGAAAATGTATATGCCTCATAGGTAGCTATTTCAAGAGAGAGACAAGAAGGGATTGAACAGAATACTTTTTTTCCCTCTCAAACACACCAATTAAGCAAGTCATCTCTCCTCCCCACGTGTCCATAAGAGAATGGGAGAGAAACCAAGAATGTTATCCTGGCAGAAGTCTCTTCTCATGGAAATATGTATGATCCAATGAACACAGGTTATTTAATACTCTTATTATAACTTTATCAACAAGAAAAATTTGCCCTAAATTATACATGAAGAAACTGAGGCCAAAAGACTCAAATATTTTGCCCAGATTAAAAGAGCTAGTATAATAGAGGACTTGGACTTGATCAAAGTGTTCTCATTCCATGCTCTCAAAAAATAGTAGTTTTCAATTTGTCCTCAGAGACACCAGTGTGTCTTGGTAGTCTTTACTTTAGTCTCCAAAATATTCTTTTTTTTTTTTAGATGGAGTCTTGCTCTGTTGCCCAGGCTGGAGTGCAGTGGTGCGATCTCGGCTCACTGCAAGCTCTGCCTCCCGGGCTTATGCCATTCTCCTGCCTCAGCCTCCTGAGTAGCTGGGACTACAGGCGCCCACCACCACGCCGGCTAATTTTTTGTATTTTTAATAGAGACGGGGTTTCACCGTGTTAGCCAGGATGGTCTCCATCTCCTGACCTCGTGATCTACCTGCCTCGGCCTCCCAAAGTTCTGGGATTACAGTCGTGAGCCACCGCGCCGGGCCAAAAATATTCTTAATCTGAAGTTTAAGAGAGTCACTTCATTGTCTGCTTCAAAACACATTTTTTCCTGCATTTATGGGTGACTACTAATTCCATGCCCTATGCCAAATTGAGATTTAATATGAAAATCACAGATTGGAGGAAATTCATCTATTTCCTATGTCAATGAACCAAATATCTTTGCCCATTTTGATGACTTCATGTAGCAAGGTCATGGTATAATGGACTAGAAAGTATGCCCCGTGCCATTGTTGTTCTTATTACTCAGACAGCCAGACTTGTAACACTGAACTCTGAAGGCCTCTCCATGCAAGGGCCTGGCCCTCTATGACTGGAGAAAATAGCACATGCATCCTGTAAGCAGCCTTTCAAAAGTCAGGAAAGAGGAAGAGTATGGACTGGGCTGATCTACTTTATTCTTTATCCAACCTTACCAATGAAATAAGTTCCATTTTTCTCTTGGGAAAAATGAAAAAAGAAGTCACGAGAATCAATAAGTTTTTTTTTTTTTTTAGATCAAGTCTCGCTGTGTTGCCCAGCCTGGAGTGCAGTGGCGTGATCTCGGCTCACTGCAACCTCTGCCTCCTGGGTTCAAGCGATTCTCCCGCCTCAGCCTCCTGAGTAGCTAGGACTACAGGCGTGTGCCACCACGCCTGTTATATCAGCTGACTTTAATGAGGAATAAATCATCAATGTGTGTTAAAAAGCATAGCTATAAGCACACAATGTCTCTGCACAAAATGTTAAGTTTGAGTGTGTTCTGTTATCCTAATTTCCTCTAGTCTATTTTTTCAGATTTATACTCTGAATATATTTGTAAAGCCAAAACAGTGGACCTCGTTGTTCATTAAACATTCCCTGTGCTCTGTCACATTTGTGACTGTGCTCTCATTAACAAATATTTATTATGTACCCGACACATGCCAGACACTCCTTAAGGCACTTGGGATATATTTGTGAACAAAACATACAAAAATTCTTGTCACTGGAGATTTTATACTCTAGTGGGAGATGGGTAATAAACTATATATAAAATATATGTTGGCAAAAGCATTTTGAAAGTGATATGTGCTATGAAAGTAGAGCAGGATAACAAAACAAGAAATACCAGAAGCACTGTGGAAAGGAGAAGACATTTTTGAAACAATGGTGAAGGTAGGGTTCATTGAAAACTTGACGTCTATATTAACTTTCTAGGGTTTCTGAAACAAATCACCACAAACCAGGTGACTTACAACTACAGAAGTTTATTCTTTCACAGTTCTGGAGGCAACAACTCCTAAATCGAGGGCCTGGTGGGAGTGCCTTCCTTCTGGGGTCTGTAGGGGAGAATCCCTCCTTGCTTCTTAGCTTCTGATGGCTCCAGGCACTCATTGGTTTGTGACTGCATCATTCCGATCTCTGTCTCTCCCTTCATATGGCCTCCTTTCTGTGTGTATCTCTTCTCAGTCTCTTATAAGGCTACTTATCACTAGATTTAGGGCACATCCAGATAATCCAGGATGTCCTTGTCTTAAGATCTTTAACTTAATTATATCTGCAAAGGTCCTTTTTCCAAATAAGTGTACATTCACAGGTTCTGGGTGTTGGGATTTGGAGACATCTTTTGGGGGGCCACCATTCAAGCCACTACCACATCCAAGGAAAGATTTGGAGCAGGTGAGAGACTTAGCCATGTGGTTATTTGCGAGAAGAATGATCCAGGTAGGGGAATAGGAAGAGTAAAGTATTAAAGGTGTGTGTGTGCCCAGCATGTCCAAAGAGCGTCAAAGGGGCCAGTATGACTGCAGTACAGTGAGAATCAGAAAAGGTGCCTAAGATGAGGCAGCCAGAGAGACAGGAAAAATCCAAGGCTGCCATGTTCTGGCAGTCAAGAGAAGAAAAAGTCAGGAGGAATAGTTCACTGTGAGGAGTGATGCTGATGGGTCAAATAAGATGAAGTCTGATTACCTTGAAGGTCATGTGTAATTTTGATAAATAACTTTTCCTAATTGAGGGAATTCAAATCACATCTACTCCACAAAGCAGAACTCAATGACACATCTATGAAAGCTTCCCTGACTTTACTACTGCCACAGTAGTGAATTTAAATATTTTAGCACTTATCTTTCACCTTTGTTTTAAAGTGGTTTGTGAGCTTATTTTACTTTCCTTGCCAGGTTGCAGACTTATTATGGATAGAGCCTACTTTAAATGTATCCTCGTATCCCCAAAGGGTTTAATATAGTGCCCTAGGTGCTCCACTGTGAATATTCCCTAAATAAATGAATGAAATTTCATTATGGTCACATTACCAGAATTTCTGTCTAAAAAAGAGTACAGTCTTCTTTGGGAACAATCCATTGTCAAACTGAAGGAAATTATTTTTCATTGTCTATATTTTTCACTGTGAAAGTTAGTTGAAAACTCTGCTGCAACATGATATTCAACAAAGCTTTTAAAGATTGTTAAAAAAAAAAAGATATTCCGACATGTAAGAAAAAAAGAAAAAACAGAGCAGTTTTTTTTTTCTTTTTCATTCTATATCTTGAGTTTTCTCTTGCTGAAGTCATAGCACCAAGTCCATTCTTTCCATTCTTAGTTCCAGAGAGAAATGATATGGCATATTGCCTGGCATGTAAAATTTGCCCCTGCAGCATAAAATTATAATAGTTTGCTCATAATTGTGCCTAACTGGAACAAGAAACATTTTCTTATAGTATAATTTTGTATGGCTTGTCATTGTGTGAAGGCAGAGTGTGGTGCAAATGAAGTGATGGAGGGGAGGTCCACATGAAATGGTTCTGTACCTCCAACAACACAGTCACTGTCTGCCAAGCCAGGATGTCAAGGTTATTTCTGGCAGATTCAATGACACCAGTGTCTGTGATGCACCAAAAGAGAGAGAGAGCTGGCATTATTCCCACAGTACTTAGTTGTTAAATCATAAAATAGAAATTATTTTTGACCCTGTATCCTCAATCATTTTCAATAAAATAATAAAATTCTGCTTACTGGATTATTTTTCCTATTCTATCAATATAGGAACATTTACGGGTAGAGGTGGCTCTTTTTATTTCTTGGCCCATGTTTTGCTTTATTATCCCAGAATCTACCTTTAAAGATAATGCAGACAAGTTGGCAGATACTGTGTTGATATTAACTGATATCTAAACAGTGTCTTGAGACAAAGCTGCCTTCTACCCTGGGAAATGGCTGGTGAATACGTGTCTTTTTGTGTTGGGTTGGCTGCACTTTATTTATATATTGTCCTGAGTCTTTAGCTGTCAGATTTCATCACTAGCCCCACACCTAAGATCTCCTCTGCCTTGTAGCGGTAAAGCTGGAATTAACTTCCCAAATTCCTTTCCTCTAAAGGTTTCGAGTTCAAGCTTGACAATGAGAAGACAAAGAAGAGAAAAAGGCGTGATTCTCAAAAGATTGTGCCTACCAGATGCTGTGGCTTCCCAGTCTTTTCCAGCCACACACACATGGCAGATTCTCAGACTCCATTGCAAGTTCTTGTTCTTTTCAAGATTGTTGCAGCATCTCAAACTTCTGTGTGAGCTCTGGTGTCCCCACCCACTGCAGTGCCACAGGCGGAAGTCCTGAGTGACTCTGTCTCCACCCTCCCATGTGTAGCCTTCCAGACCTTCATCTCCAGCAGCTCCCACATTCCACATTTATGTTATTCACACTTTTGATATGAAACTCCATTCCCTACATAATACCCATTCTCTCTTTCTCTCTCTCTCTCTCTCTTTTCCTGCCCCAAACACAGTCTGATACACTACATTCCATAAACATTTTCTTTGTAGTTAGAGAATCCTATGGTGGGCCAGGCTCTGGGACTGAAGAGCTAAAAACATGGTCCTTCCTTGAAAAAGCTGAAAATCTAAAGAAAGGATAGAAAAGTGAGTACAAGGTACAAGAGATCACTTAGGAAGCTCACCTCATGTAACCTGGGGAGGTCAGCAAACAGCCTTAGGCAGAGGCAGAATCTAAGCTGAAATCACGTAGGTTCCCTTGCTACCTCTTCTCACACAGCAGAAACGTGTCTCAATTTTCTGCATCAAAATTATTCTGAGTTATCTCTGAATACAATTTGCTTTGTGTGACTTAAATGTAAACAAGTTTGGCAACAATAAGCATTTTCTCTGAAATCATTCTGACCACAGAAATGCCTAGGCATTTAATTTTTATCTTTGAATGCATAGTATTTTGAAGAGTTTCTACACAAAATGTCCAAGTGTTTGGCTTTGCCTTATTTGAAACAATTCAATTTCCATCTAAGGAATCTCTGAACGAGGCAGCTTCAAAGTTCCCTCAGTGACTGAGCACACCCGCCCAGGAGTGTATCATCAGCATAAAGATATGCACTACACTCAGAACCCTGCCTTGTCAGCTCATTTATAAAGATCATAAATAACAATGGTCCAAGGATTGATCCCTGAGGAACCCCCATAATGACATCCATTAAATCTGACATGACACTGTTTAATAACACAAGTGGTATGTGCCCTCTTAAGTAGCTAGCACACCAATTAATTAAGGATGATGCCATACCTAGTCCATTACATTTATCCAGCAAAGAAGTATGTGCTAGCAATTAGAAAATAAAACAATGTTTGAAGCAACAGCAGTTATTTATCTAAGAGAAGATCTCTTGACTTGAGCTGTAACCCTGAGATGGCTGTGTGCACACACCCCTCCTTCTGTGAGCTGTGACTATGTTGACAATTTATTTTACTATGGAAAGAGAGGCATGATTTTAACTTGGAAATGACCCTTAGATATCACAACCAGGATCGTTTTAGTGAAGGCATACTTAGGAATAATTGCAGTAGATGGAGCTTTGAAGTAATAATCTTGCATGCTCACTTAAATAGTTAATAGGACAATCTACTGCATTGGTACTTCACAGGAAGCCATTTCCACATCTTTACACCATTGAGTGAAATCTAAAACATTGTCCAATGCCAGCTTTCCTTGCCAATTTATCTTCAGTTAAAGAGCTGTAAATAATTGCTAGTAACATGAATAAAGGGAAGAAACAACAGAAATGGCATTGGCAGTCTATATAGTGCTGGAGAAAAGGGAGAGAGAGAAAATTACCTTTATATTTATAAACAGGGAGGGGGACTGTAAGAATAAAGATCCTCTTATCTTAGAAGCTGTGGGAAAGGAAGAGAGGAAGGGAGGAACATGTTTGGCATCTCCAGCCGCCCAAGATAATGATGATGATAATGTTACATGATTGTACTTAATGATGTATCAATTTATGATGATGATGATGACGAGTTTTAACTTGAATCATGTAATGTACTTTTATTGGGAGGAAGATAGAAGAGAAAAGAGATGAGAAAGGAAAATGGAAAAGAAAGGCAAAGCAAGAGGAGAAACAAGGCAACTACAGAGGAAAGGGGAGATGAATCACTTAGTCTTTTTGTCAGTACTAGTTAACTTAGTATTTTCAATATCATATTAGTATGGTCTTTTTTTCCCCCAAAATACAAGCTGCATCTGGTAATGAAGTTTCTTTTTGAAATAATAAAATTTCAATACACTTATGAAAAAATAGAGGGAAATGAGGAAAAAAATTAATTTTCCTTTATGTGGCATTAAGATAGCTATCCTTAATTTTCTAGCAAGTTTTGATAATTAAGTGCATTCTTAGTTGTGGGTGAGGCTCTTAATTATACAATTAAGGTTTAAAACTTTTGAAATCCTAATATAGGGGGTGCTTTCATGTGCCCTTTTTGTTATCCACTTGCTTTCCCTTAGCTGAGTGTCCAGAAACAGGGTTAGACTAGAGAACAAAAAGGCCCTGGCAGAAACATGGTCAAAATGTTCTCCCTCTTGCAGAAAAAGCCAGCTGAACAAATGGCTGTTGCCCCATGGGTCAATTCAAGCCTGGTCAGTGTAAATCCTCCTTCTAATATCAGAAACTCTCCTATCCTTCCTTAGACACAGCTGCAGCAACCTCTTTAGTGGAGGAAGAGAATGTGTTGAGTGCTTGACATTTGAAAGCTGCTTATTTCTACAAAAACTTCAGCCTTTACAAACATAAAAGTCATAAGTTTTCTATAATTACTATCTGGGGCAAGTGTGAATTGGCTATAGATTGCAGAATAGCTTCTGCTGGATTCGGTTGATATTATAAGGGTTTAAAAAATAAGAAGAAAGGCGTGTATATGAAAGCACCCTCCACATTAGAATTTCAAAAGCCTTAAAACCTTAATTGTATAATTAGGGACCTCACCCACAATTAAGAGTGTACCTAATTATCAAAACTTTCTAGAAAATTAAGGATGGCTATCTTAATGCCACACATAAAGGGAAATTGAGGTGTACAGAGATTGAGATTGATGTGAGATAACTCAGCAAGATGCTATAAAATTCAGGCCCACGGTGACTGATTGCTGTGACAAATCTGAACTTACAGGAAAACTAAATGTCCACGATACGGTTACATATTTTACATCAGTGCTATTCAAAGTGTGGTCCATAGACCAACAGCATGTGTATCACCTGCGAGGGTGTTAGAAGTGCAAACTCAGGCTCCACCCCAATCCAACTGAATCAGAACCCCTGGGCATGAAGCCCAGAAATCTGTGCTCTGACAAGCTCACTCTTGAGGTGATTCTGTTGCTCATGAAATTTTGAGAGGCCTCAGAACTATTTGAACATACCATTTACTTACTTTCATCTTTCTTACTACACTTTTTTCATTGTGTGAACTGCAAGTTTTAATAATATTCTGTAGTTACTCACCCTTGAGATTTTATTGGAGTTGGAAGTGTCTGCTAGTATTTGGGAATTTCATGGAAACATCTTCAATGTAGTATCTTTCTTCAATGAATTGTATCTGTTTCTGATATGTTTTTTAGCTTCATTTATTTATTTGTTTGTTTATGGTGAGAGTGAATTTTACGTGTTGACTTGGTTGAATCAGGGAATGTCCATATAGCTGTAGCACCCTGATTAATACATTTATTTATTTATTCCCTTTCCCATCCTCAATTTTACATTCATTCACTAGTTATAATTGTACCCTTCTATGTCTTCAAAAGTCAGTTCATTCTCAGCTCTCCCCAACCTACTGGAGATTTCTAATAAGTTGTCTCTGTGTATTTAACAAACTTCAATCTGCCAGTATCTGTATTATCAACTGTCAGTGTACTCTTCTCTCTTTGATTTAGAACAGGATGAGATCTTCCCAGTGACAGCTTCATTTTCTTTTCTGCCTGCCCAAGCGCAATGCTCACAAGCAACCAACCTGCTCCCGTACCATCCCTGTTCTCACCAGCAGATGAAGGCAATCATCTACCATCTTGCCACTTCTGCAGCATTAACTACAACTCTCCTGCAAAACCTTAGTAGCAATCCTTTTTTTCTTCTTTTATTATACTTTAGGTTCCGGGGTACATGTGCAGAACATGCAGGTTTGTTACATAGGTATACACGCGCCATGGTGGTTTGCTGCACCCTTCAACTCATCACCTACATTAGGTATTTCTCCTAATGCTATCCTTCCCCTAGACCTCCACTGCCTGATAGACCCCAGTGTGTGGTGTTCTCCTCCCTGGGTTCATGTGTTCTCGTTGTTCAACTCCCACTTATGAATGAGGACATCCAGTGTTTGGTTTTATGTTCCTGTGTTAGTTTGCTGAGAATGATGGCTTCTGGCTTCATCCATGTCCCGCAAAGGACATGAACTCATCTTTTTTTTGTGGTTGCATAGTATTCCATAGTGTATATTTGCCACATTTTCTTTATCCAGTCTATCATTGATGGACATTTGGGTTAGTTCCAAGTCTTTGCTATTGTGAATAGTGCCACAATAAACGTATGTGTGCATATGTCTTTATAGTAGAATGATTTATAATATTTTGGGTATATACCTAGTAATGGGATGGCTGGGTCAAATGGTATTCCTAGTTCTAGATCCTTGAGGAATTGTCACACTGTCTTCTACAATAGTTGAACTAATTTATGCAGCCAACAAACATATGAAAAAACTCATCATCACTGGTCATTAGAGAAATGCAAATCAAAATCACAATGAGATACCATCTCATACCAGTTAGAATGGCGATCATTAAAAAGTCAGGAAACAACAGATGTTGGAGAGGATGTGGAGAAATAGGAACACTTTTACACTGTTGGTGGGAGTGTAAATTAGTCCTTTTTTTTTTCTTTACCATTCTTGATATGCTAGGGTCTTTGTAAATTTTTAAAATCATTCTTTCCACTAGCTTTCCTGAACCAATCTGATGCCCTCAGTAGCTGGCAGAAGGAATGAAAAGATCACCAGAGGCTTTGGTGGTGGGTTTCTGTCCTGTGGGAGGCCTGTGACCTTTCTTTGCCATTGGCAGGGTTGCTGTGCTGCAGTAAGTCCCTCTTTAGAGATTTTCTTTAGTAGGTTTTCAAAGATTCACTCAGTAGACTGAAATGTCCCTGCTCAATAGAGATTGATTGTGAACAGTGATTCTGAGAGGCTAACACAGGAGAGAGACTCCCCTGCTGGGAAAGCGATGTCCTGTGGAGGGGTTGGGGGAAAGGCATGTTGGCTGCTATGATATCTGATTGTTTTCCTTCCCTTTTTTGATTTTACAGAGGCAAATCCCTAGACTTGTAAGGCTGCTTAAAAATTTCTCTGTCCATGGGTCTTTTATCAGTGATTTCACCTTTGTTACTTTACATGTATCAGACTTACCATTTCTCTCTCCTGTTTTCCATGTATTTTTTCATATAACTTCTGTTCTTTTTTCTTTATCTCTTTAACTTGGAGCAAGGAAAGCATCAAATGGTAAATGTTTACATTGTCTTCCTTTTGTACTTTTTAAAGAAATTGGTTGTAGAGGAAGAACCAATGTTTTGCTGAGCAGATAGATGAGAGTTCATATGGGAAAGTCAGGAGAAGGTTTAATTATCGTTTAGGGCAATAAAAGGTGATGTGGGGCAACAAATGAACCTGGAGGCAGCTCAAGGGTACAAGGACCAGAGAGGAGAGTGGGAGTGAAGTGGACCAAAAAAAAGCATGGGGTAGAGAAGTGTGGAGGGTGTTGAAGGAAAGGTTTTCATGGGAGAGTGAGAAGAAACATTTGCAAACAAAGAGAGAGACACTTTGAGGAAAATGAGAAATGGTCAAGGAAATGTTTAAGAAATCTTCTAATTGGATATAAAATGAATGTTCCTTACATCATTCTTCTAAGAAAACCTCACTAAAAAATTTAACTTGCCATCATGCTTTGCAGTTAAAGAAGTCCCCTTCTTTAAGAGAATATTGAGACTTTCATCAGTTATATTTGAGTTTAAAATTTTCCTTTTCATGGGAGGAAAAAAATGTGATTTTTAAGAGAAGGCATACCATACAAATTGAATGAAGGATATAAAAGACTGATTTTAGATGTGCTATTTTACAGTGACTTCTTTCTTGTTTTACTTTCTTCAGGTCTTTCCTAGGAAATTGCTTATTCCTAGGCATGTGTGAGTTTTAGATTGAGAAATGTCTTGCATTCATAAACA
Source organism: Theropithecus gelada (assembly GCF_003255815.1). Classification (NCBI taxonomy): domain Eukaryota; kingdom Metazoa; phylum Chordata; class Mammalia; order Primates; family Cercopithecidae; genus Theropithecus; species Theropithecus gelada. The sequence goes on from NC_037668.1 coordinate 110,339,238, forward strand.
TATAAAAAAATCTCGTGTGGCAAGTGCTACTTACACTAGCCAAATAATTGCAAGCTTATGACTCTTGGGCAATATAACATCCATGGCGTCTACACAAATACTGAGACACTAAAGTTGTGCAACATTAGTCCCATAGAAGCCAATATGCTAGCGTGTGCCCTATGAATCCCTGTTAATGTTGATAAGGAATTATAATTTCACCATTCTTATGACAATTGTCACAAGTGGAAAAATGCTCCTGAAATAATTCTAGTGGTGCAGTGAATATGTTAAAGTTTGGAAATAGAATTGATGACAACATTTGATTTCAGTTCAATACTTTTGTGGGTCCACTATTTTGTACATAGATAATGTAAAAACTCCATGATTTTGGTAAAACTATTTATTTTAAAAGATCTAAGTTTTAAATGTTTACTTTTAAATTATTATTAACCTTGAACTTAGTCCTTAGCTAATCAATGATGTTGAAACACACATAATCCATCAATTCTTTGGTCATTTTTGGTCAACTGATTCTTTACTCTTTGGCCAATCCTTGATCATATTGATGCAAAATATTTCCAGACTATATTTGATAATTTATTTCCATTGTAGACTGACAGTGTTAAGATCACATGGTTTAAAATAAGTTCTGATTTGTTCCTAGTATCTTGATGTTTGCCTTGATTGAACTTCTAGTCCTTGAGAATTATTTCTCCTTATGTAGTGCTATTAAAATTAATAATTTTCTTTTTCTTGAACTCAGTATCTAAGGGTCTCTCTCTAATGCTTCTTTCTTAATCCTCTTATATTTACCTTCAGCATTTGTAGCCAGTTTAGCACTGATCACAGCCAACAGCAACATATATTGCTGTATTAGTCACTACCCATCACTAAATGATGATTCAATGGAATAAGTTTAAAGCTCCAAGTCATCTAGATGAAAAGTAAAACAATTACATCATATGGATTGCTTAAATACAATATATTAGAATTATATTTGCTGTGTGCTGAACAAAAGGGCATTTTATTTTTCCAGGTCTGAAAGTTGTCTGCATGTTGGCTCTGCCTCCCCAGCTCACTAAATAACCTTGTCAAAGTCCTTTAACCTCTTAATGTTTGTTTTCTCATCTGTAAAATGAGGATAATTATCCTTACCTATCTCATAGGGATGGTGTTCAGATTAACTAATTAAAGATTAGAAACTGCTACAAAAATGTTCAGTATTATTAAGGAAAACTGAAGTATTTTCAGTGCCGTTGGGTAAGAGTGCTATTTAGCAGCAATGACTCCCAACAAGTGTTTGATAGCCTGAGAAGCTGCCAGCTCCTTCCCAGAGGAGAGGCGACTCGCCCTGGGACCTTGCCCTTCATTGCTGTTTTGTTAGTGAAACAGCATAGAGGCTGCCCATATAATACCCAAAAAGCTGGGATCAATGACACATTTCCTAACTCTGACACATTTGAAGAGCTGACAAGTGATGGCAAGATGTGCCACTTCAACCCGAAGAAACAATTATACCTGTTCAGAATGCAAAAATCCCTCTGGGATGCAGTTATTGTAATTGCAGTTTATAATATATCCTTATACAAAATGAACCCAGCTGTGGATTTTCTTTACAGGTTAAGAAATATTTGTGTACATCTTTAGATTTTACCTTTTGCCTGGCAGACTCAGGGTATCTGGCAGACTCATTGGCAATAGATAAAGGGTTTCTCTCATTAAGGTCTTTATGTCGGCATTTGCAGCACAACGGGCCTGACTGTTCTTTTGCATCTTTCTGGATGCTGTCTCTTGGCAGTAGAGAATGAGAAACATTCCTCAGGACTTTACCTCGGTTCTTTTTTTTCTTTTGTCTTTCTTTTTTTTTTTTTTTTTTTGATCTAAGGATGTTTCTGGATTCTGTATACTTTTTTTTCTCTCATTTCCATTGCCATAGTTGATGTTCTCATTCCTTTTCTTGGTTCAGTGTGCTAAGTCACTAATTGTCCGTCCATTCTATGTGGGCACCCAAGTTGTCTTCTTAAAACACAAAACCTATTGTTTAACTCTTTTGCTTAAAGACTTAAGGTCTTTAAAAATAAAGTCTTTAAGAATAAAAAGTCTTTAAGAATGAAGTGCCTCTTAAGTGGCTCCCTTTAGCTATTGGGACAAAAGCCAGCTACTCAGTATGACAGTTGAGGTCCCTCACATACAGTCTACAATTTACCTTCCAGCAACATTGCCAGAATTCCTGATCCTAAAAATCTTTCATTTGTGGGAACAGCTCCACACGACTAATAGTATTTACTCTGTCTGAAATGTTCTTTTCTCCTAAGTTAAATGCTATTAGACCATGAAGAATTTGTTCTAATGTCAACTTTCCTTTGAAACTTTATCGTCATCATCACCACTTAAAAAAATGTCCTTTTCTTACAAATTCCATTGAACTTTTTAGAAGAAATCTGGCTGGGTCCCAGGCTACATCTTCTGCTCTCCTTAAGGTGTGGGAAGTTGAGCACCCTTCTTGTTATCTTAGCTTCCTGTTATATTAATTGATGGTGTCGAGGGTAATAACTTACCTACTAAATGGGGTTGTTATTAGGAGAAAATGAAATGAAATAATGCATGTGAAATCGCTTTGCAGCACATTAACTGTTAGACAGATAAAAGTTATTGCTATAGTACTTATCACTTTGCCTTGTAGTTAGTTGTATAAATGTTCCCTTCCCCTAATGTATTATGTAACCACATTAGGAGAAGAAAATGTTGTATAGTAAGTTCTGCATTACCCAGCATCTATAAGCATGTCTTGGATAAAGTAGTTGCTTAATAAATGTTGGTTGAATGCATGAGAGGAGGCAAACAAGCAAGATAAAGATTCCATGCTTATTTTCAGTTGCATGGGGATTCCTTGCTTCTCACCCAAGTCCCCTTTTTTCCTATGTCCATTCACCAAATACAATGTGCAAGGCACTATCTGTTGGAAAAGAAATAGTGTGGAATGACTTTAAAAGATGTACTCTTTACCTTCCTACATACTTAGATTAAAGAATGGGTTTTGAAAATTACTTACATTGAATCACTCCTGGGATTATAATAACAACAGCTTTTGTGATTTCATTATTTACAAAATATAATTAACCTACAAAATTACTTGATAAAAAACCCTGTTCATATTGATGGGCAAATAAATATTCACTCATCATCAGATATAATCGACTGAACAAGTCTTAACAACGCAGTGAATAAAATTGTTTAGTGTCTTAAGAGAATTGTACTTGTTCCAATTACTATTAGGCACACACACAAAACATCCTCTTGGCAACTATACTTCCAAACTATGGAGATGCTAAGGGAGAAAATGGCACCAAAATAAAAACTTCCCCTCTTTTCTATGTTCTCTTTATAAGCTTAGACTCAATCATAGCTGATAAATGTTTAAATTTTAGGAGATAGCAAATGGAAAAATAATTAGAATTTTCATGTATTAGAAATTCCATGGTTTTATGTTTCAAATTTACAGTATTAGAAATTTTTCCATTGTTGACGAACATGATTTTTATATTTGTAACATCATTTTACACAAAAACATTTTAGAGGATGGTGGTTATTCAACATAGAATGGAATTCACATAGAAAAAAATTCAGAAAATAGGTTTGACACAAGGGAAAAAGTTACTTGGAACTGTGTTGGTTAAAACTTAATTATATTTTCCATAATCCAAAATGTTACTGAGTTCACCATTTGTAGGGCTACTGACAAAGCATTTTTTTCAAGATGGGAAAGTAATTTATACTTTTCATTAAAAGCCTTTTCACTCTCAACTGAATAAAGCCAGCTGTTCTTTTCACTTCCTCTTCTGTAGCAGCACATCATAAACATTTAGACCAGAGTTCTGGATGACACCAAAACTGCTTATCCACAACTGCCTCTTTTCCAGAAGTCTGTTAGAGGAGAGGAACTGGCAAAACACAAAGAAGAGATATCTTAATCAGAGCTCTGCCGATTGCTTGATCTGAAGGAGTTCACCACTTATGAATAACAAAGTGGTACTGTTATAAAATCGTGTAATGGGTAGAGAAAAAAAAAAAAAAACCCTGTAGTGGAGGAGTTGCCCCGATGCTTTGTCCCTCTAGAGCTCCTGGGACTACCAGAAAGAAAATCTAGAATCCATGATTATAATCCCAAAAGAGAGCAGCAAAAACCTATTCGCTATCCTCCCTTATTTCTCTTCTAACTTGTGGCTATTTCTTCCTTCTCTCTTCTCTGGTTTCTCTTTACCTGTCGATATTTCTAAATGAAAACTTCTTCCAGAATCCACCACTGATTCCTTTAGTGGATTCATCCTTTGCAAGGCTTTCACTTTGATTCCTAAGGGTGTGACTCCAAAGTTTTTATTCTCTCATCCACTTTCTTCTCGGCTGAAGCCTTGTGTAATTCACTCTTTTGGATCTGTTTTTGGTATTTCTTCCAGTTTAATCCACCTGACACCCTGCTATTAGATGGAATCACCCTGAAGCACATCTCTGATACTGTTACTTTTCTGCTCAAAAATTCAAGCTCTCTTTATCACCTAGAGAAGAGAACCTAAACTCTGTAAAAGACCATTCAAGATGCTGCACAATTTGTCCCATACTTTTTTTCCCTCTGATATTATTATTATTTGATATATTTATATATGTTCATATCCTAGTCCAGTGCTGTCCAGTAGAAATAGAATATGAGCCAGATATGTAAGTTTAAATTATTTAGTAGCCACATTAAAATAAAAGTTAAAATTAACAAATAAACATATTTACTAATCTATTATATTATTTATATATTTAAATGTATATGTAATTTATTCTATTTGTATTATATGTTTATATTTATGCCTAAATCTATTTTAGTAAAAAAGTAAAACATATATACATCATATAATCAATATAAAAGTTATTAATTAGATACTTATATGGTAACCAGCTTCCAAAATGATCCTCTTTGATCTCTGCCAATGTTCACACCCTATGTAGTCCCCTCCCACACTGTCAGGGTTGGTTGGTGTGATCAGTAGAATATGGCAGATGGTATGTCACTTTTTAGGCTAGATTATAAAAGACCTTGTAGCTTCTGCCTTGCATCATTGATTCTAGGGGAAGCCAGCTGCCTTGTAGTGAGTGCACTTAGGAGGGCCTGTGGAGAGGCCCGTGTAGAGAGAAGCTGAGGACTCCTGCCAACAACCAGGAAGGTACTGAGGTCTTCTGCCAATAGCTGCAAAATTGATCCATCATGGAGCAGATTGTCCAGCTACAGTCAAGCTTCAGTTGACAACCCCAGCTGATAGCTTGACTGCAAATTCATGAGGAAATCTAAGTCAGAACAACCCAGCTAATCTGCTTCCATATTCCTGCCCCTCGGAGACTGTTTGAAATAATAAATGTTTGTTGTTTTAAGATCCAAATTTTTGAGGCAATTTGTTATGCAACAATTTTAAACAAACACAGAGTTGGCTACTTGGCAGTGATGTGCAATTGTAACAAAAATCCAAAATGTGGCAGTGGCTTTGGAACCCAGCAGTGGGTAGAAGTTGGCAGATCTTTAAAGGGAGCCTTGTAAAAGTCATTTTATTTTTAGAAACATGATACCCTTTAAGGAGCTGTGAATAAAGAATTAATGGAAACTGGGGAAAGCCTCGTTGTGTAATGCCAGAAAGTTTAGTAACATTATTGCCTACAGTAACCTGGAAAGTAGAAATGTGCCAGGTGAACTGGGTGATCCTGTTCAGGAGATCTTCAGGCAAAGTAGTAAAGAGGCCACTGACTTCTTGCTGTTTAGAGTAAAATGAGAGAGGAAAGGAATGAACTATAGAAATGACAATTAAATAGGAAGGAACTAGAATTTGATGTTTTTAAAAATTCTTAGCCCATCCACATGGAGAATGATATTAAAATTAAGAAATGTCTTACGAACAAAGATAAAATCCAATGTGCTGCCAAGAGACCTCAGAAAGATTATAGGTATTTATTGCCTCAGAGTGTAATACAGTTTAGTCAGACAAAAGACCCTTTAAAAGGTGTAAGTGTATGCCTCACAAAACCTCTCAAATGAACAGTAGTTTAAACTTTTTTTTTTTTTTTTAAGACAGTTTCACTCTTGTTGCCCAGGCTGGAGTGCAATGGCACAATATCAGCTCGCCGCAACCTCCACCCCCTGGGTTCAAGTGATTCTCCTGCCTCAGCCTCCTGAGTAGCTGGGATTACAGGTATGCACCACCACACCCAGCTAATTTTGTATTTTTAGAAAACACGAGGTTTTTTCATGTTGGTCAGGCTGGTCTAGAACTCCCGACCTCAGGCGACCCACCCACCTTGGTCTCCCAAAGTGCTGGGATTACAGGCGTGAGCCACTATGCCTGGCCTAGTTTAAACTTCTTAACACTTAAGGGTATCTTTCTTTGGCCATCTGGGGAGAAGCCAGAGGTAGAGAAGGACTTGTTTTGAAGAGAATTGTGGGTATGTCTTTAGTCTAATGCAATGAACCCTAATAAGAATCACAGGAGATCCATAAAATTTTAGCAAGAATTATATTCACAGAAACACTGTCAGCTTAAACTGAAAGGTACACAGACAATACAAAATGAAAAGAGATCTTTCAACCCCCAGAATTCAATACGCAGGAAGGAGGCTGAGGAAACCAAACAGCTGTAAACACAGGCTACTTTCTTGCAAAAGGAAGCATGAGTCAAAGGCTGGAATCACGAGCCCAGAAAGTAGAGCTGATAGCCTTGAAGAATTATTTCTGTGAAGGAAAAGGGCTGAGTCAAGGGACTTTGATCATTTGCCTGGCTCCATTTCAGAAATGTTGTAAACTTGTGACCCCTTTGTGCTTCTTGTCTTTCCCCATTTTAAAATAGAAATGCCCATAGTGGTTTTCTTATGCTTGTCCCATCATTGTATGTTACATGTCTATGGGACGTATAACCTGTCTCTTTAATTCACAGGTCTCCTGAAAAACAGAAACTGTACTTGGGGAGCTGTAGTTATGGAACTTAAGGCACTGTATTCAAGGAGACTCATCTGCAGCTACACCTGATCTAGTTGACAAGATTCTAGGCTTCAAGCTGATGCTGTGATGGGATTAGCCTTTTGGGGCCTTTGGGAGAGAGTAAATATACTTTGCTTGTGGGATGAATAAAAATTATATGTGACCGAATGGTCAACTTTGTTTCACATAGGTTCGCAAATTATTTAATACTCTTCCTTTCAGAAGATGGAGTCAAATTCTTTGTGAAGAATTTCTAATGGATAGCATACAGCAAAGACGTTGGGTTTGACTTTGGAGACTAAGAAAAGACACTGTGGCTTCCTGCTTGCTTGCTCTCTCTTTGGTCACTTACTCTGTGCAGAAGGCAGTTGCCTTTTCGTGATGACTCTTATCTATGGAGATGTAATGTGGCAAGGAGCTGAGGGTCTTGACCAACAGCCAATGAGAATCTGAGGTCTCCTGCCAACATTGATGTGAGTCAGCTAAGAAGTGGATCTTCCAGCCTTACTGAAACCTTCAAATGTCTGTAGTACTGACATCTTTATTGCTACCTCAATAGAGATATTGAATAAGAATTACTCTCAAATTTCTGATCCGTGGCAACCGCGACGTAATTAATGTTAGTTTTTTTTTTTTTTTTTGAGACGAAGTCTCGCTCTGTCTCCCGGGCTGGAGTTGCAGTGGCCGGATCTCAGCTCACTGCAAGCTCCGCCTCCCGGGTTCACGCCATTCTCCTGCCTCAGCCTCCCGAGTAGCTGGGACTACAGGCGCCGCCACCTCGCCCGGCTAGTTTTTTGTATTTTTTAGTAGAGACGGGGTTTCACCATGTTCACCAGGATGGTCTCGATCTGCTGACCTCGTGATCCACCCGTCTCGGCCTCCCAAAGTGCTGGGATTACAGGCTTGAGCCACCGCGCCCGGCCGTTAGTAGTTTTAAACTACTAATTTTTTAGAATAATTTGTTAAGGAGATTTATTAGATTACTAGTGCATTTTACAATCTCTTTTAAAAAATACTAAGTCTCTTAAATTGAGTGTATATTTTATATTTATGGCACATTTCAATGTGGATTAACCTTCATTTCAAGTGTTCAATAGCCATATTTGCCTAGTGGCTGTCATATTAGTGTAGCCTGATACAAAATACATATCTCTATATGAATTTAATACTCCAAGATTTTTGCCCTTCCAGACCTTTGACTATTTAGTTTTCTTTGACAAAACAATGTCCAGTTATCCCCTTTCCATCTGGCGACAATCTCTACATCCTTCAAAATCTCACCCTATTATTAACTTTTTGATGATGCCTTTTACTACCCAACCACTCAGAAGTAGTTATTACTTTTCACCTTTCTTATCACTGCTCTTATAATTGGTTATGCATGTCTCTTTTCTTCTAGACTGTGAGAACCTTGAGGGCAAGATGTATGTGTATGTTTTAAAAAATAATTGCATGTGCTTAGCTGACTGCTTAGAACCTAGTGTTCAATAAGTATTTGTTGGATACATTAATGGTAAACACTAGACAACTACTTGGCAGTGTTGATGGGGAAGGGTTCTTGCATTGCATGAATAATTCGTCTTCAAGATCCCTAAAAATTGCCAGTATTCTATAAAATGCATTATAGATGGCTCATGCCTGTAATCCCAGCACTTCGGGAGGCCGAGGCAGGTGGATCACGATGTCAGGAGATTGAGACCACAGTGAAACACTGTCTCTACTAAAAATACAAAAAAATTAGCTGGGCGTGTTGGCGGGTGCCTGTGGTCCCGGCTACTCGGGAGGCTGAGGCAGGAGAATGGCATGAACTGGGGAGGCAGAGTTTGCAGTGAGCTGAGATCCTGCCACTGCACTCCAGCCTGGACAACAGAGCGAGACTCTGTCTCAAAACAAACAAACAAACAAACAAACAAACAAATGCATTATAGAGAAATAGGGTTCCTCTCTAAGAGCCTTCAAAAACATATGACACACTCTTTACCCTCCCATGAGCGTGTGCAGATTTGTTCTGTGGAACACAAATGACTGAGTGAGGAGGATTGCCCATTACTACCTGAATCCTGTTTCTGTGAAGAAAGTTCTGTTTCACAATTCCATTTATTTGTGCTTGGGTAAGGGCCCTTGTACAACATGAAAGTTGTCCTTTAGGTCTCCTATGAGCTGAAACTTCTACTAAGCATGTTCAGTATTTTAGTATAGATGCTTGAGGTAGGAATCAGACAGCACAGATCCTAGGTACACAATGAATTACTTCTCTTCTTTGGTTTATGAGAAAAAGAGCTAGTTCCCCCCCCCCTCCGTGAGTGGGTATTCTTCAAATGCAGGGATAATTTGTAAGAGCAAGGTAAAGAAAAAGAAAACAATGTTTCAGATATAGCATTATTAAGCAGGATGTGGAAATTATAAGAATAATATCTGGGAACGGTCTATCAGCAAATAGATATCCTTTCCTTCTTGAATTTTTCAGGCACAGGAAAGCAGATGGAGGCAGAGATATGAGTCTCATTCTGGTGGATTATTGTTCCAGACAGTAGCGTGAAGTATTCATCCGACCATTTCAGCCGTGAGCTTCCTCTTAACATTGTGTGATGACCCAGATACTGAACTTTTGTCTTTTGCCTTTTACCCCATTTTCTAGAATAGACAATGCATTTTCAACTCCAGGATGATCATGCAGGCTCGGGGATCATCAAATGAATTGATTTTTCTTGGCAATTTTTTCTTAATAAAGTACAGCTTTTAGGGTTTTATTTTTCTTTTTCTTTTTTTGCCCCCAAAGGAAGGATGCCAGAAGCAGCATAACTTGTTCTTGTCATGTTAGTGAATGGTAGAAATATTAGCATTCTGGATAAGAATGCCATGGAAGCCAGGGGCCAAAAACTCAGCAATCCATATGGTCTGTAATATACACCCTTAGGCAGGCCTCATGGGTTGTAGTTGTTTAAAAGAAAAAGAACAAATTAAAAACCAAACAAAATCAGCGGGACAAGTAAAAAGTAATTTCTTGTGTGAGAAATCAGGATAGGGGAGTCTGCCCTTTAAAACTGATCTCCTTTGTCTGCAGTGCCCCTAAACTTGTCACCCAATTACTCATGGAGGAAGTCTGCACAGACCCACACGTTACCCTCACAGGAAGGCAAACTCAGATCTATTTCCATATCCACCTTGTAATTAGTTTGTACAGGGGAAATTACTGTGGACTAATGGAGTAGCCTCTTTCCATTTGCGGCTTCTCTGTTAGTTTGCAGCAGGGAAAGTGTGGGACAGAAAATTTGCTTTATAAAAACCACATAAATCTTTTCAAGGTACTCTTAACTCCTAGCTCTTAAGGAAAATTAAGGTTTCCTTCTCCTAAAAGTCTATGTTAGCTTGTTTTCAAATAAAGTTTTGAGTTCTGTGATTCTCTCATTCAAACTTTACCATCAAGGCAATACTGAATATAGTCACTCCCTGTAGATGTTAGGCTGTGATAACAATAATAATAATGTTGGATAGTTGATTATAATTTCAACAATGAAAACACTCATTTTATATTATTAAGATATGAACTTAAAATTGTACAAATTGTACTACCGTCTAAATTTATGAGACAGAGAAAATGACATTCTCAGATGTTTTATAAGAGATCGTTGACTAATAATACTTACGTTCAATTATTTAATCCTGTGCCTATGAACAATTTGTCTAAACCTATTTATAAAACTCATCTCTATACTAGTATATTAATACTTTACTTACTTCTAATTTTTATTTTTTATTTTATTTTACTTTTTGAGACAAGGTCTGGCTCTGTCACCCAGGCTGGAATGTAGTGGCACGATCTTGGCTCACTGCAACCTCCCCCTCCTGGGTGCATGCGATGCTGATCCTCCCACCTCCGCCTCCCGAGTAGCTGGGACCACAGGTGTGCTCCATCATGCCCAGCTAATTTGGTACTTTTGGTAGAGATGGGGTTTCACTATGTTGTCCAGGCTGGTCTTGAACTAGTGCACTCAAGTGATCTACCAGCCTCGACTTCCCAAAGTGCTAGAATGACAGGCATGAGCCACTGTGCCGGCTCGATACTTTGCTTACTTCTAAGGATTAATTTTATGTGATGATTCTTTGCTAACAATGATGATTTTATTTTTACTTCTACTGCATAGTGTGGTAAATACAGTTTATAGAGTATTGAACATTTCCAAATGACTAAAGGAGTAAATTTTAAATGTTCTCACTACAAAAAATGCTAAGTATTTGAGGTGATGGATATGTTCAGCAGCTTGATGTAATTTTTACTCCACATTATAAATCATAACATTAGTTTGTACCCCGTGTATTTATACAGCTATAGATGATCAATTTACAATACAAATGTCTTTTAAAAGATTATTTTTGGTATCGTATATTTGGACTTCTGAAATTGTCAGTATTATATGAACTTGCCCTTCAGTTTCATAGATATCTTTAAAATGCCCTTTATTTTTCCTTTCACACTAGTTTTTTTCTTTCATATATGGTTCCATTTATCTAGAATAGAGAGTTAATTTGGAAAATAAGATGAAACTATTGGAAGACAACCAATGAATATGGTAAGGACTAATGATCATGAATTTTCCAGTTAGTGTCCCCTTGAGACTGAGGTGCCTATTCGCTAATCCTTAAACTAAAACATGATTAATTTAGAATGAAAACCTCATCAGGCCCCATGTTCTGCACCAGATTTGACTGAGCATGATTTTAAGCTACCAGATGGCAGTGGCCTTACATATCTCCTGGAACCTAATAGGCACTTGTTACTGAGTATGGTGCTGGTGATCACGGTGTTGATGAAAATAAGCAGAGCTCAAGATTAAAGAATGAAGTATCTGATCTTAATGAGCTTAAAGCAGTCGCTGTAAGGACCTGAAGAAGCTGGTGGTATCATAAAAGGACCAGAACTAGTGGCAAAAAATCCTGGCTCATCATTATCTTTTCAGAAAGAGTGGTTGGATATATTATCAGGCTTTTTGAAAATACATTAAATCATGCTTATGCATGCATACATACTATGTGTCAATTCTCACATATGACAATCGTGGGAAAATGCACTGTCCTATGACTATAAAACTAAATCTGAGTTCTGGGAATCATTTTTCATACGTATTTAAGTTTATTTATCTTTGTGCCTTTGTTTCCTAACCTGGAATGAGAAAATGTGCCTGATTTTATCAGGAGCAGATTATTCTTTGGTTATTGTTTCGTTTTTGTTTTTTTGAGAGAGGGTTTCACTCTGTCTCCCAGGCTGGAGTGCAGTGGCCTGATCTTGGCTCACAGGTCTCAGGTGATCCTCCCACGTTAGCTTCCCAAGTAGTGGAGACGACAAGCGCATCACCACACCCAATTAATTTTTGTGTTTTTGTAGGGGTAGAGGTGAGGTTTCATCATGTTGCCCAGACTGGTCTTGAACTCCTAGTCTCAAGAAATCCACTCACCTTGGCCTCCCAGAGTGGCGGGATTACAGGCGTGAGCCACCACATCTGGCCCAGATTAACTTATTGAGTATGACAAGGGAAATGCTCCTTCTCAATTTTAGTATCTTGATTCCCTAACATGGCATAAGTGGAAATTCCTCCACCTCCCAACAAAACAGTGATGCCATCACCATTTCTCCTAACATCTTCTCACACGCACCTGAACACAAGTGGGAAACAGTCACATCTGAACCATTGGTTAGGGGCTGATGCTAGACTGCAGTGGTCTCCTCACAGTGGTGGGCAGAGAGATGCTAGAGCCACCGCAGATGTACTGAAATCATGAATGACAGCATGATTGCTTGATCCTGGTTGTTTCAGGTTCTGGCAGATCTTTAGGCACTGAAAAAGAATGGACACCCTCAATTTTATTCTCCATTCCAACTCAAAGCAAGAAAATATACTCACTATGCAACATTTAAAGGATTTTAAGATCTTTGCATAAAGTATGAAGTTTACAACATTTACAAAAACTTAGCATACACACACACACACACACACGTACACAAACACACACCCTGAATTAATTCTATTGCCCTGTTGCTTTTAAGGCTGGCAGGGAAACCTCCTTCTTTTCCTGTTGGTTTTTTTTTTTTTAATCTATCCTCTGTTTCAAATAGTTTCCTGCAGTATTTACTGTATATATCTGAACTATGATTTGGGCTCTTACCAATGAGGTTGCCTTTAAGGGTTTATCAATGTCTCTCACTCATTTTCTCCTCATATCTTTAGAATCATTTTAAAGTTCTTGTTGGTGGGTAAGCAATGATGAAAGGTGGCAGGCAAGTGACCTCTTGTATATTTCTGGAGAAGTAATTGGTGGGTTAGGTCCCTGAGAGACATGGGTGATATATTACAGCTTGTAGGTAGTTGGGCACGACAGATATTACTCCAGCTTCGCAACTCTAATCAACTTATGCATTTTAAAGCAGAGGTAAGACAATGGCAGCAAATGGAAGAAAATGTGTTTTTAAACAATGTATTTGTGTTTTCTAGGTTGACACAGAGTCTCTCTAGACATTCATTACATACTTAATATCACACTAACTCATGGTGGAAGTCGGTAGATATCAGTAAACCCTTTAATGCGTATTTCAACAAACACTGATAAGGAACTCTGAGCTTGGATTTCACAGTAAGAAGAAAATAAATGATATATACTAGGCATACTCCCTTTTCACCTTCCCTTAAGGGTAGCTAGGCTTGACATTTACTGTGGCATAAGTGAGACCAGAAAATTAAACTGCAGAGAAGCTTATTACTTATAATAGTAAAGGTACCAGTGTCTATTTCTATGCAAATGTTCCATTTCCTGTTGACAATGTCAAGCTACATATTTAATTGATCTCATTAAACATGTTCAGATATTTTTACATTACAGGTTGTGAATTCGAAATGAGAATATATTGATTAAGATGGGGCTGTGGAATAAAAATCCTTCTAACCCTGTCATAAACTTTCATAAACATGTTGGTTGAAACTACTTAGCATTTCTGTATCTACAGTTCTCAGGACAATTTCCAAATTGTTAATCAGGAATGATGGACAGCATGCCTGGCCCAGGTAAGGAGCAGATATTGAACTCATATTCCAAAGAAATATACTTCTTAATCCTATCATGGAAATGAGTGGAATACTAATCCTATCCCACACCCCATATTCCTGTCACCTTTCTGGTCTCTGAAGAGTGAATGCAAATACTTGGCTTACATTCCACCAATACTCAGTCAAAGCCTGTCTGACATCACCAGTTGATTATTGTACTCCTAGCTCTGTGGCCCAGATGTGGTGTCAGAATCCTTGTCAGCATAGATCTCTAAGAAGCCACTCTTAATGGTTCAGAATTGCCTCTTGAGATGAGATTTATTTCATCATTGCCACACCGGCTTTCCAGTTCCTTATAGACTACTCCTTGACCCCCTTTATACAAGAAAAGCTCATCTCTGTATTACATTTTTGGACCCTTCCTTGACCTGTTGATAATAAGAAGTAGATTCCTGTTTCTCTCTCTCTGATAGTGAGTAATATCTAGGCTATCTTTCTATGCTTTGAACACCATCCTGTTTCTCAGTCCAGATTACTAGTACCAGAAAAAGTGGCACATGCGAAAAGTAAAAGCAGAGAAAGCTTAGCATTAAAGGCAAAAATGGATTTCTTACTTTAATTTCTATATTCCCTGACAACTATAATTATTACAACTGCCTATAGATCTCACTTCAGCAAAATGTTTCTATTGTCCACCATATGTCTCAGTTCTTCAAGGCTTTCCTCTCATTTCTCTTCTCTGAAAAACAAAAATCAAACGAACAAAAATTACTCATGTTTTATGAGGTAAGGGGACAGGGATTGGTAACTAGATGCATGAAGAGTAGTGATGACCTCAGCTTAGTTTATATTTATTCATCCGTTAATTTATTCTATAACTACTTAGCATCTGTGATATGCCAGCAGCGGAGAGCCTAATGAAAAGGAAGCAGTGAGCCAAACAGACTTAAAGAGCTTATGGTCCAAAATGGAAGGGAGAAATTAATCAATGCACAAATATGTCAATACAATCTGTGATACATCCTAAGAAAGAACAGTAGAGAGACTGAGAAAACAGAGCAGAGAACTGATCTAGTCTGGCAGAACAGGCTTTTCTGAGGAGGAAAGGTTTAAACTAAACTCGGAAGGCTGAATAGAATTTAATCCGGTGGAAGGTTGATGTAGGAGAAGTAAGGAGAGTTTCCCAGGTAAAGAGGATAGCAGGTGCCAAGTGCTCTAAACAAGAAGGTATGTCTTTGAAGGATGTTTTTGAAGAATTAAGTGTGAAGGGAGAGCAGAGTAAAAGGGAGATGTGAGTAAGTAGTGGAATATATTGCTAGAGAGCTAGGCAGGGCCTAAGCAGACCACATGGGGTTTGTTGACCATGCCCATAAATGCAGCTAAACTGTTTTAAACAAGAGTTATCACAAGGTGTTCTTTGCTTGTACAAGATCATTTCAGTTTTAGATAATAAATTGGTAACAGATAAGAGTAGATATCAATATTCAAGAGGTCATTGCACTTGTCCAGGTATGACATGATAGTTCGGACAAAAGTGAAGATGGAGATGAAGATAGGTGGACAGATGTAAAATATATGTAGAAGGAAAATCAACTGTGTTATAAAATGACGGAAGGCCAGATGTGGTGGTTTATGCTTATAATCACAGCAATTTGGAAGGCCAAGGTGGAAGGATTGCTTGAAGCCAGGAATTTGAGATCAGCCTGGGCAAGACAGTGAGACCCTGTCTCTACCAAAAAATATTAGCTGGGCACAGTGGCTTGCACCTGTTATCCCAGCTACTTAGGAGGCTGAGGTAGGAGGATCGCTTCAGCCCAGGAGGTCGAGGCTGCAATGAATTATGATTGCACCACTGCACTCCACTTTGGGACCAGAAAAAGACCTGTTTCATACATGAATACATAAATAAAATAGAAAAAATAAGGTGGTAGGATTAGAGGGGGTAACTTAGGATGTAGGGGTCGACGATGATTTTAAAATACTAGTTTGTCCATCAGGATTGAGTTTTCTGCTGTTCACTGAGTCAGGAAACAGGCGAAACATGAGGTTTTGAGGATTTTGGCCATGTATTTGGTGTAATTGATTTGCCAGTGAATTTCCAAAATAGAGTTGGCAAATAGTTGGATATATTGATATCAATCACTTTGAGGTGGAAATATAAATATGTGTGTTTGTGTATGTATGTGTGCATATATATGTGTATATATATGAGAGTCATTGACATATGTCCACTCATTTTGTAATGATATCCATAAAGATTCATCGACCCAATTAAGACATTTCCTTGTTTAACTTATTCATAGGTTTTGTTTCCCTATTATAGACAGATATCAATTGGCTTCTAATTATTATTAGATTGGTATGGAGGTGGTGGTGATGGGGTAGATTTACTGACATGTATTGAGAAAATGTTATGTGCCGAGTACTGCACTAGGTACTCTACATATATTGTCTTATTTACTTATTCTCATACCTGGGGACTATTCACTTTTACACAGGGGAGAAAACGGGCTCAAAGAAACTGAATAATTATACAAAGATCTTTCAGCAACTAAAGTATGATTCTGAGGACCCTTGCACTTTCTACTGTGATAAGTTCTTTCTCACAGGTTTCAAAACAGTAAATGATTGTGTGATAGCATGTATAATATCCAAATGCAATGTTTCAGATACTGTATTAGTTCTTCCATTTTAGAATATAATTTAATATTGAATCATATTTTTAATAAACATGTTACTGGATAACATTTATGAGAGTGTCGGTTTAAAAATATTTATTCCTGAAACTTTTGATGAACACTGACTATGTGTTAAGGAATTCTTATTAGGGCCAGGAGAATACAAATTTCAACAGTTGACACTCCCTGCCCTCAATTTTCCCTTTTCTAACAGCAAGAATAAAGAAACATAGTACTCATATTTATCTACAGTTACCTATGTGACTTGCTTTATGCCAATTACTTTACATGGTTTTCTTAGGTAATCCTTATTACGTGATTAAGAGCTAGGTAGGTATCATGTTCTCCATGTTACAGGAGACAAAAATGAAGTTCAAAGTCACACAACCGGTAAGTGGCAGATCTAAGTCTTGGATTCAGTTTGGTTGGAGTTCATATTCCAAATTTGTGATTAGTAGATTCTACTGCCTGTCTCTCTTTTAGACTAATGGTTAAGCAAACCATTTGATGGGTTATGCTAGTTTTCATTATCCTATAAAGTGGGAAAATGAAGGATGAAGTAGTTATGCAAATGAAAATTTCTAGAAAGAAAATAATGAGTTGTATTTAAAGAAATGTTTTACAACTTATTTTCTATTAAGGGAGATAAATGTATACATTTACTAAGTGTTAATAATAAAATATTATATCATTTTTTCATGGAATTGAAAATTGAAACCACTGCAGAGAAATGGTATACTTTAAATGTGCTTATTAATTCAGACTCTGAGGAGGTTTCACATATTGCCTTTCACATGAAGACAATGGTTTATTTTATAGGCTTTGTGCCATGTTCTATTTTAATTCAACTGTGTAGTGTGCAGAACTGTTCCATGTTTGTTTTCATGTGAAACTAGATATTGTCAGAACACAAATCAAATTTTAAAATATTTTTTCTTTTATTTACTGGGAGTAAATTTGAAATATAGGATATTTCAGTTTAAGTAGCTTATATTCTAAAGTTTTGCTGTTGAATTCTCTTGGCTGTCAGTGAAAAAAAAAGCTGTATTCTTATGTAGTTTGATCACTTGGCTACAGTGAATTTCTATTTCTGAAATAGGAAAATGTTAGTGAAGGAGGCCAAGATTCTTATAATAGCTTACAGTTATGGTTCTTATATTTTAAAAGTTCAACATTAATGCTTCATATGAAGTCAAGGGTGTTTATACTATTTAATCAGAGTCTGAAGTTAACGGGAGCTTCTAGTTACCATTGACTGTCTTTAGAGCCAAATAAGTATATATTGAAAATAAAACCTTTCTCAAATTAAGCATCCTAATGTTTTCTAATATTTTGAAGCACATCGGTAAATGTAGGAGTATGTGACATTATTCACAATTTCATATTACAAGAAGAAATTTTGTGTATTTGTACATTAATTCCCTACTAGGTGCCAGACACTATGCTTAGGCAGTGTATATACAAAAATGGATGTGGTACAATCTGTGTTTTCAAGAAACTCATAATCTATTGAGGGAGGGGACAAATAAAACAAATACAGACGGTGCCCAAATTATGATTTTCCAACTTCATGATGGTGTGAAAGCAATATGCACTCAGTAGAAACCATACTTCTAGTACCCATACAACCATTCTGTTCTGCACTTTCAGTACAGTATTGATAAATTACATGAGATAGTCAACACTTTATTATTAAATGGGCTTTGTGTTAGATAATTTTGCCTAACTGTAGGCTAATGTAAATGTTCTGATTACATAATCTAGGCTAGGCTGAGCTATGATGTTCAGGTTAGATGTTTAAATGCATTTTTGACTTACGATATTTTAAACTTATGATGGGTTTATTGGGATGTAACAGCATCATAAGTGCAGGAGCATCTGTCCTCTAAAACTGAAAATTACACAATTAATCAAACAGAATGACCTAGCTTTTTATGATAAAAGGAAAGGAAAGCAAATAATTTAAGAGTAAAAAGAGGGAGAATGGAAGAGAGAGAGAGACAGACAGAGAGAGGGATCCACTCACAGAAGCACAAAATATCACCCCTACCCTTCTCTCCAAAAAAACATTTATTAAGCTCATTCATGGTCACATCTGTTTGTGTACCTATGTGTTAGTGACTCTGGGTGCAAATACAGAAGTTAAATTAAAGTGTTTTAATATATATGCATGCTTAATTTAACTACCACCAAGTAGTTTTTCAAAATGATTGCATCAGTTTACAACCCCAACAGCAGCAAACACAGGTCATATTTTTTCAGTCTCACCAGCACTTTCTGTTGATATTATTATTTTAATTTCATTTCTCTTATTTTTTGTGCAGTTGAAAAGCTTTTTACATACATATTAATCTTTTTTTATTTTCCTATAGTCAACTGGCTAGTCATATATTTTACTAAATTTTGTTCTATAGATGAACTCTTGGTTAGTTATGTAGTTTGTAATCTTCTTTTCCCAGTGTCTTCTGTCTTTTTAGTTTTCTTATGGAAGATTCTACTTTATAATTTTGATTATATATTTTACAGTGCTATGGTCTGAATGTTTATGTCTCCCCGCAACCTCAGGTTCCTATGTTGAAACCAAGTCAACAGTATGGCGGTGTTGAGGTGGGGCCTTTGTGATGTGGCAGAGATCATGAATGAGATTGTGCCCTCATAAAAGAGGCCTAAGGGAACTTGTTTGCCCCTGCCACTGTGTGAGGATGCAGCAAGAAGATATCATCTTTAAAGCGGAGAAAGCCCTCATTAGACACCCAATCTGCCAGTGCCCTAATTTTTTATTTCCCAGCCTCCAGAACAGTGAGCAATACATTTTGTTGTTTATAAATCACCTAGGCTAAAGTATTTTGTTGTAGTAGCCTGAAAGAACTAAGACTTTCCTAAAAATGTATTTATTAATTTGTGTTTTACTTGGTCTTTAAAACCGCATCCTGCCTTTGTTTATTCCTATTTAATAATTCCAGTATCTGATGTCCTTGGTGGACTCTAAACCTGTTGTTTCATACTCAAGGTGGCATGCAGCTGTGTGTTCTTGGTGCTCATCGGTGCTGAGTTCATCTTGATGTCTTAATATGTAGGAATTGTATAGGCCTAAATCGGAGCTGCTGTCCCAGAGAGGATCTATCATCCACTTTTACCACAGGATGATCAAGCAAAGACCACAGAATGCAAAAATGTCGGACTACCCATTTTAATTCATTCACATTTTGGATATTTTCACAACAGTTGAATTTACTCTGATTCTTTTAAGTGAAAATAAAATCTCTGGAGGAAGTCCAAAAATTTCTGGGAAATACTTGAAAAGATGTTGGTTGCCACGGAAAAGACATGAATATAGAATATCAACTGAAATGTGTTATAATCCAAATGTTTTAGTGACTTTTAAGAATTGGTTCTTGTGGAAACTAGTCAGCATTGTGGGAAAAAAATGCTCCATATTGAAATGGTTTGCTTGATCTTTGGAGTAATGTTTTCTAAATTTTATGCTGATAATGCTAATTTGGTGATATTTTCTGTCATTTCAAACTGCTTTTTGAAAAAGTGAGATTGATATAATACAAAGATGTTGCAAGTCTTTAAGAAATTGGAGCTCAGAATTAAAACTGCTCACAATAAAAGACTAATAATGATGCAGAGGTTCATGGAAATAAAAAGCCAAAGGAAGGTTGTAAACATGTATTTTTCTCTCAGAACATCTGTGACTCTTGTGACTTTTAGTGTTATAAGTATATTTTGGGGGACTTACTTTGGCTTTGGAAGATCTTTTGCTGTTCAGAGGGCTGATGTACAGGTGACACTGAAAAGGAGATCATTGGGAAGTTCACAGCCAGGTCCTCGTACTTAAGCATAAAGTTAAAAAGAAGAAACTATAATTTGATGACACTGCTAAGTGTGACAATATAGAGCCTAATGCTTGGCAATTGTTGGATAGAAAGAAATACGAGTCAATAACCTCTGTTTTAGAGCTAGGTAGAAGAAATACGCTGAATTGAAAATCTTAGCCTAAATTCACAACCTTTGGTGAGAAAGTTAATTTTTTATTCGGTAGCCACAATGGTTTAAATATTCTCTTCTCTTGTGTCATTCTGTTTATCTCCAACAGATTATGGTTTGTGATATTGTGCATCCTAGCCCCAGGTTTTTTTCTCTAATACCATCCTTCACTGAAAGGAGCCAGGGCTCCTTGTAGAAAAGGTTATTCCATGTTTGGGACAGGAGTTTTCAAGATGAATATTTACTTGTGATAGATAGAAGTCATGCCTATTAATCACATACACACAAACTAGGAAGGGGTTCAAACCATCCTTAGTAAGTAAAGGAAAGTGAAAAACTTACATTTGTTTAAGTGATAGAATACCTTCCTATGATTGAGTGGTTTGAGTTAATGTTGATATCCATCTGACGTTTAAAAGATATTTCCCTTGTTGAATCGACCTTCTAAAAACATAAAATTGAGGGTTAGTGGGAAGAGAAGACCTCAAAGAGGTATGAAATTAAGGCCTAAGTGTGGTTCCCCCAGCTAAATTGTGTGAACCTTTGCTTCATACAATTTAGCAGAAAACATTCAGGAATGTTTTGGAGTTGTTTTGAACTAGTGACTTGTGCTTGGAGTTCAGGCAGGCCTGTTAGAGCCCCTTACTTCCTAGAGGATTTTGGACTATTGGGAAAACTCTATCCCCCTCTGGGCACATCCTTTGCTATTTCTGGCTTTATGGATTATTTGTCTATGTAGTTTTCTGCATCTTTTATTAAAAGAGATTCTCTGCATTCTCTGTGCATGCTGACATCTCCCTATCAATCGTATCTTTGAATCATTGTGGCAGGTACCACACTAGATTCCCAAGTGGACTGGACATCAAAAGATCAAGTTCAGTGGCTCAGTTTTAAGGTCAAAAGCAAAAAATAATGTCATGGAAACATACTTTGCATGTTACATTTAGGTACTAAGTCTACTGAGCTGAAACTGTATAAAGATCAAAGCAAGTAAATTAAAATAATCTTACATAGAAAATAATTCATTTTAATGAAAATGTTGTTTGGGATTGTTTGCTAATTAGTTGTGTCATGTGAAGTGATACATATCCTTAGAAGTTGAATAAGGAGAGTCGTAGTTATTGAGAAAAATAAAAGACATACTTCGGGACATGTAATAATGAAGAAGGTAAAGTTGAATAGAATTTACTGAAAAGAAACACTATAAAATTAATTGACTAAACCAATAAATAATATTTTATGAATGTGAATACGAATTCACTGAAACACATTGTATATACCTGAAGCTGAAGAAGGGAGGTAAGGAGAAAAAAACAAAACAGAAAGCAAAACAAAACAAAAACGAGCGATTGAAGAAGGGGATGAAGTTTGTTTAGCTGAGAGCAAAATGAATTATTTGCCTGAGTACCAAAGAAGAGGAAGGTAGTATTCTAGAAGCTGCAATGCATTCTCCTCAGGGGAAAGTGTGATGTTAAAAGGCTTTACCATCACACGAGAGCAGATAATTAGGCAATTACAATTATTAAATTTGACAGAGCATTAGTTTAAATGCATTACACACTAGAATTCTGAAAGAAGTAACAAATAGTACAATTTTTAGTTAATACTTTTCATAAGTCATTAAGGACAACATGTCACCAGAAGGCCGAAGGGTGTATTCCCATATTTTGGAAAAGAACTTGTGCATGTAGCACATGTGTGCATACACACTCACACACACAAAAGGTTCTGGAAAAAAACTCTCACGAAAGCCTGAAAATTCGGAAGTTCTTTTCCTCTTTTACATGCAATTATTGCAGTGGAATTACAGTTACTAACCCACCAATCATCAAAAGACCTTTCAAAAGTAGACAGCAAGTATAATTTCAGAGCCTTCTACTTTGATTTATAGGTATTAAAACAGAAACCAAAAGAAGTCACCTTGAAGGCTGGTGGAAAAACCAAGCCTAAGATTTAAGTAATTGACAATTATCAAACATTTG
The DNA here is from genome assembly GCF_003255815.1 of Theropithecus gelada. Classification (NCBI taxonomy): domain Eukaryota; kingdom Metazoa; phylum Chordata; class Mammalia; order Primates; family Cercopithecidae; genus Theropithecus; species Theropithecus gelada. Next base: position 110,361,913 of record NC_037668.1, read on the forward strand.
GTAATGCATGATTTAGTAATACCGGAGTCAACTTACAACACTGTCCTCATCACCTTGCTATAAAAATCTTTCAATGGATTACTGCTGCATTTTTAAAAAGTATGATATATTGCTACACTGAATAATAATTTAATATAATAATCACATACTGTTTATCACTTACCTTCCAAATTCCATGCTTTACAGGTCTCATTAGACCCTGCAAGTATACATATGAATTGGTATAAAGAACTTTTAAAACAATAGTCGTGTCTGTGTGCATTGCATCAGAAGTCCCCAACACTTTGGTTCTAAAGATTAGCCACTAGTCGGTGGTATCATTTGCAGCCCTGTCATTATCAACTACCCTTCGGTCAGTGACAGGAAATGGTGGTGATAGTGGATCTTAGCATAATGACTAGACCTATTAAAGATCTTCACTTTTGTTGAAGTGCACGGAGGCAGGCTCTTAGGCTGGGTTGAACGTCCAATGGGATAGGGTCCTAGCTTGTTCATCTTTGTGATCTCTTGTAGTATTAACGTACATACTCCATGTTAGTTCATTGTTTGTTGAAGAAATGAATGAATGCAGGATATTTTCAATATGCTTTTTCTGATGTTCTCCATGGATGTTTTTGGGTGTCACGTTGTGTATTCCATATCGATTTCTATCACAGTATTTGCAATCCTGCTTTGCAATTTCCTAGTTATACAAGTCTGCTGATCCCATGGTCTGGTAACTCTAGTTCTCACGTAGACATGTGCTTTGCTAATAACTGTATATTTAGTGCCTAGCACATAGTAGATACACAGTAAATATTTGCTGAATGAAATGCATGTGTTTCATCCTCATATCTATCTGTAAATATATACCTCTCTGTGAACAGTAACAATAATGAATCTATCCATATGTTTAACAAATGCTAATATTATTTTAGAAATATGCTATTCCATGGTTAACCATCAATGGAGGCCTCTCAACAATGTTAGTGATTTTATTCTATTTCTCAAATCTGCTACCACATTTTTTTCTCAGTGCCTCTGTAATTTTTAATGTCAATATGAGGTTATGTGCTCATAAGGAATTCAGTGTGACTTTCTAGAAAAAGCACTGTGGATTTGTGTTTAGGAAACCAGTATTCTTGTGTTGGGCTTGCTTTGAAAAAAGAAATTAACCTCTCTGAGATGAACATCATCATTTAAAAGAATCCAACTCTGCTAAATTTAAATAACAACTATTCTAGAAAAAACAAATTGAATAAATATTTTTGGACTACTATATAATAACAGTTTACTGACTAAAAGATAACATTCAAAGAGAGACAGCCTTTGCTGGGGTCCAAATACTCTTTAGGGCAGTGCTATCCAGTAGAACTTCCTGCAGTGGGGGAAATGCTATGTAATCTGCACTGTCCAATACAATAGACAGTAACAGATGTGACTACAGAATGTTTGAAAGGTATATTAGTCCTTTCTCACACTGCTAAAGGTGTATTAGTCCATTCTCACACTGCTATAAAGATACTACCCGAGGCTGGATAATTTACAAAGGAAACAGGTTGAATTGACTCACAGTTTAGCTGACTGGGGAGGCCTCAGGAAACTTATAATCATGGCAGAAGGAAAAGGGAAGCAAGGTACCTTCACCACAAGGTGGGAGGAAGGAGAAGTGCCGAGCAAAGGGGGAAGAACCCCTTATAAAACCATCAGATCTCGTAAGAACTCACTCACTATCATAAGAACAGCATGGGGGAAAGCACCCCCATAATTAAGTGACCTCCACTTGGTCTCTCCCTTGACATATGCGGATCCTGGGGATTGTGAGGATGACAACTTAAGATGAGATTTGGGTGGGGTCACAAAGCCTAACTATATCAAAAGGTGACTAGTACAAATGAGGAATTTACTTTTTAATTTAATTTTAATCAATTTTAATTAATAGCTACATTTGGCTAGTAGATACTGTATTAGAAAGTGCAGGTATAGTGAGACATATACAAGAATAAATAACTGAACTTGTAATAAGTTTGAAAACAGAGATGCGATAGGGGACAAAAGTTAAATTTTAAAAGCAGTACATAGTGTATATTAAAATTAATTGAGTACTCAAGCACCTGTGTGAGAGTCTTATCTTTTTAGTAGTGTAGAAATGACCTTAAGTAAAGGATTTTTCCAGAACACCTAAATCTGCTTATAACACAGATTTTACCTGAAGATTAGAAAATATGGAGGAACAGGACAAACACAATTGTAATGTTTTATGTAGTTGGTTTATTGGATTCTAAAGGTCTATTATGATCCTACAATAATGCAAGCGAGTAGAGGGATAAAAAAAATCCTAAAAGTTAGAATCAGAAGCAAGGTACAACATAGATGCTGGCTTAAGAAAATGACAGGAGAAATGATTGTGCAAGTACACTAATGCATTGTAATTCTCAATATAAAATAATTTGGCAAAAAGAGAGTAACAAAGTTCATGTTTAGAAATATTTTATAAAGAAAGAGGAGATGGCGAGTCAGAGCAAAGATTCAAATCAATCAAAGTTATTTTGGCCACCATAGTGAAGGTGAAGCCCTGTTTGGTTAGCGTGCTATATACACTTCAGGTGACCACATTATTCTTTGGAAGGACATCACTAAAATTGAAGAGGTAGAATGGAGGGCAACAAAACAGACTTAATATGTGAGTGGTCAGAGTATTATACATGAAGAATGATTATCCAGCTCTATCAAATGTGGCTTCAAAAAAGATGACTAAGAAGAGAACTGCAAGAGGTTTATTAGGAACAGCAAGGAAAGGTTGGATTGATGACAGCCTGAAAATGAAAGGGGAAAAATGCAACTTAGGAAACACCGCCTCATTGTCAATCAAATGGAAAAGCTTCCCAAAGGAGGTTGTTGGAGTACCATTACTAAAGGTAGTAAAAGTTGATTAATTTAAAAATTTAATCTTCCCGTTGATAAAACTTTATAAAGGAATCTAGAACAATAATGTCGATAACGGCAAACTGAGTAACTAGGTTATGGGATATACAATATATTTAAAAGAACTATAGGTTTAGTTTAGCTTTGTCCTAAACATTTGAAAGGCAAACAGAGGAAATACAACATAGAAAGAACATTGATAATGGAACCGGAAAGATTTATATTTGAATTCTCATTCTGCCACCCCTAAAATAACGCTCACAACTTGAGTCAAATTGCTTTACCTCCCTGAATCTCAGCCTTTAAAGATGAAACCAGTTCAGGAGACCTACTTCAGGAGAACTATTTCGACATTTAATGAAATAATATATGGAAACTACCTAGCACTGTTTCTGGGCATTCCTTTGTTTCTTGTAAGTGTGAGCCTCAATTCAGTTGACTGTAATTTACACATACACGCCAACCTGAACAATTCCTTCCGATGTTCATTGAGCATAACCCTGTAAGAAGCATTCTCCTAGGTACCAGCTGTCTAAATATAGGAAGGAGACTGCATTCTTTGCCCTCAAGGAATCATAGTCTAATCAGGGAAACAGACTTATAAACAGTGATTGCAAAAGTCAAACCATGAGAAGAGTTCTAAGCAGCCATGGACAAGTGCTTTGGGAAAAGAGAAAGACAAGATTAGGAGGGAACAAGCAGGATAACATGTACTAAATAACATTGGATAAACTATTTTATTTCGGTATTAGTGGGTCCCTCTCACTTCATTAGTTTTAAGAATTTATTTATCTACTTCTTTCACACATATTTAATTAGCACCTACTACAATCCAGTCTCTGGAACACGAAGATAAAAGAGAGAGAATGGTACTTGCCCTCACTAAGTTTATAATCTGCTCTAAAATAAATTGGAGAGCTGTGCCAGCCCTTATTTCAAGGTTGTCCATATAGGACATGTGGAACCCAGGGAAAATGTCATGTCATGGCCCCCATGTCTTACAATGTTAGGTTAAAAGGAGCCTCAGGCTAGGCACAATGGATCATGCCTGTAATCCCACTGGTTCAGGAGGCTGAGGCAGGAAGATTGCTTGAGGCCAGTAGTTTGAGACCAACCTGGGCTACATAGCAAGACCCCATCTATTAAAAAAAAGTATCCTCAAGTGCAAATCTGAAAGCTTCCATGAAAGGCAATTTACAGACTGACGGTGCATACATGAAAACAGGGAGGGTCAGTCCTTTGTTGCTTCCCTAGTCGAGTCTTTGATACCTCAATACTAAATAAATATTTGTTTCATAAATTAATAAATACCTGAAAATATATTAAAAGGTTTATATTTTCATCCTGAATTGTGCATTTCTAGTAATTTCTATTGTAATAATTGTTCTTTTTGTGGAGGCTGACATTTCAGTTGCCCTCTTCAGAGATCTGGTATTTAGGAGGAAATTCAGAGTCCTATTACTCTAAAAAGTAACTAAACATTGAGTTTACACTATATTTTCCCTTTATCCATATACCCTCTGACCTCTTTCACAACCTGACTGAAACATTTATGTCAAAAATTGATATTTAATGAGCGTGAAGAAAATGTTTTTCTTTTTTTTTTTTTTAACTACCTTGCCATTTCAGATTCAAATGCCCTTCTTTGTCTTCTTGCCCAGAAAGCCATAAAAAGCAGGTAGTGCTAACAGCCATTAGAATTACCTAGCGGAGTGAAGGCCACGTAAACACTCAGCAACATTTATTCGAAGATGGCTGCATTTAATAAACCACCCAAATCTAAGTTGAATTATCTATGGACCAAAACTGTAAAATATTCTAATAAATTGCCGGTGCTTAAAAATATATTTATAACAGTTAAGAAGAATCCTAGCGCACTGAAAAAAATGATCAAGGGGATTGATGTTATATTTGAAGAGATTCAGAGATCAAATACAATTTTCCTAACCCTCAGGTACACTTGAGATTCTGAGTGTGTTAATTAAAAATTATACGTTGCATGTTTTTTAATTGTTAATTGATTTATTGGGTAGCCTCTGTAATCTAGATTAATTTTCCTCTTGTTTCTTGCAGATATCTGTAACCATTTTAATGAGTCAACACATGTTCCTAAAATTTTCCCCAGCACACAGCTGTAACACTTATACTTTGCTCTATTCCTCTCTTTCTCTAGCACTTTTTAATTAATTTGAATATTAACGAGCTAATGCCTGTATTTTTGGTCTACTTAGATAAAGAAAATAGGATTTGAACTCAATGTTGGCTTACTTATCTTTGGATTGTCTAGTAAGAAAGCAATACAAAATTGTGAACACTTTGTGACTTGTTTGGTATCATTTGCTCATTATTTCTGAAAAGACAATCACAGATAATACTATGGGATACAATGAAGGACTAGATGAGTTTAATACTAGGTTTTAAATAATGTCTTTTTCTTCTAACCATGATTAGTGGCAAGGTCATCAGAAACTCTCTCAAATAAGGAAACTTCAGAAATAGTTTAAGATCCCAAATTTGAACTGTGCTTAAATAGTGAATTGTTCAGAATTGGTTTGAGTTACAATAAATACTTGGGGTTTGAGAGACCAGGGTCCCAGTCTCTTTCTTGTTTTTGCTGACAGACTGTCTCTCTGGGTGAGTCATTTAACTCTTTGATTCTTTTCTTGTCTGAGTGTCACAGGGTGAATGATCTGCCTTGTTTCTTGTTAAAAGGAATAAATAAACTTTGCTGGGTTTTTCAAAGGATAATTAAATCCAATTATTGAATGCCATTGAAAACAAATGCAGTAAGACAAAAGAGGAAAGCTTTGTCATTATGACAGCTGGAAAATACAAAACATTAAAATATTGTTTGTGCTGCCTGCAGTGTCAAATATTGTAACTGATTTTCTTTCATTCATTCAATGGATGCTTTTGCAGACACTGGGTAGACAAAACGCATTTTAATTTTCTAAAAATAAGTGATTTTGTATGCATTAAAAATCACTAGGAGATCATAAGTGCAGTGTTCACTTTTGAGCTCTTTTATCTGCAATGGTGATATGTTTGCATGAACCAAAGAACTATCTACAGTCTGAACTGATTCCTATTGTGATTGAAAAGTTTCTGAGACAGCTGGTCATGATTATTAAAGGCATAATATGTGACTGAAGAACAGGAAGAACAGATGTCTTATTTGTTTGAAGTTAACTAGTCTGTTTAGGACTCAACCTTTGACCTTATCCTTATGAGTACTCAGAACTAGTCAAATTAACTGGTCCCATTTTCTTATTGTCATAGCCACCAGGGAATAGTCTTAGAGAAAGGATAGAATGTAACAGGTGTTATGATCTCTACTTAGGGGCCATTGATCGTCTCAAGTCCAGTTTTCCTAAGTCGCAAGAATATAAAACCTAGTGAAATATTTTAGTATTGGGATATCAGTTGCCTTTTATGATGGTTTTGGCCGAATAAGAATATTGTCTTTTAAAACTTTCTATGGCTAAATTTTAAATGACCATAATTTGACTCGTCTCCTATAATTTAGATATCATTCTGGTAGATAGCTAACATTAAAACGGCAAAAGCCCTTAATGTACCTATGGGGAAATGAAGTTTCTTCTCCATCCCAAGACAGCAATAAAATGCAAATGGAAAGTGCTTGCATCCTAATTCTGAACTGGAGTAAGAGGTGATAAGAAAACTTACTTGATAAGGTCCAACCACACAAGGATGATTTTCTGATATTAGAATAATTAGGGAGTTGCTGCCTAAGAGTGAAATTACGAAAGAAGAAATTAAGTACCATTTTATATATCTCTGGCAGCTAAAGTGGTTTATAATTGTTCGTGCCTCTATCCCTAAGATGATAATCCAGTTACAATAGTATGCCTGCCTTATATATCATTTGATTTATAAAGATCAGGCTGACAAAGAGATGTTATGACAGAGAGTACTTTGAAAAAAGTGTGTCTTCACCATGGAAGCCCTTCTCAAGTATAACCAACAAGGTCAGATTAGGATAAAAGACTAAGAATTTTGACGATGCTGGTGTCTTTCATATGAGGGTCTCCTTCCTTGATCTGTGACAAGAAAGAAAAGATACTTCATCTACTGTGTGAAGTGTGATCCTAGAATGTATTCCAAGATGGATGCATTCTCCTGCTCTATTTCTGAGTATTCTTGAGTAAAATGTATGCAACCTTATTACTTATAGCAACTATTCAACTTTAATGGGAAAATAACAGTAATCAATATTGAGTATCAATTCTGGTTGACATTGATCCCAACCATATGTCTTATTTTGCTTAAAAGCTAGCAGTTAATATGAAAGTCATTGTATGTTTTTCTATTTACATGTGAATACAAATACATGTATTTCATTTTGAAAATGTTTTTTACCTAGGCTTTCAGTGCATTGAAGTTTCTTAGGATCCTATAGTTACTTCAAAGTAATATTAATCCCAGTCATTTCCCTTTACCTAAACTAACTGGGGAGGTTTGTGCTCATTGATGTCTTTATCTCACTTACATAGTTAGACCTACTTAAATTCTAAACAATTACTTTAACTATCTCAGATTTCAGAGTTTGAGAGAAGAATCTTCATGGTTGGTTTGCATGAAAAACTATCACTTTATCGTATATATTTTCATTAAAAATAAGTTCGCTAATATAATAATAGACATTATTTGGTAAAATAAAGTAAATAATTTTAAACCTAACTACTGATTAAAATGTCATTCTTCATTTAATGTGTTACATGACCCTATATACTTTAAGCATTTATATTTCTGCACTCTTTAGAAGTTCTGAAAAAATAAGAAAATGAAGTAAAAGCGATTGAACTTACTACTTATATGAGTCATTGGGGGAAATCAATGACCAAAAGTTAGACAAAAAAGAATTCAAGCTCTAGCTCTCCTACCTCCTAAATGCATGACCTCAAATGAATTACTTCACTTCTGTAAATTTGGGATAATATAATCTCTCTAATAAGTTTGCTGTCAGAATTAAATACAATCATATATAAATAAAATAAAATCATATAAAGGAATATCTCTCACGTTCATCATCATCATCATCATCATCATCATCATCATCATTATCACTCCTGTCAAATTTCATGTAGGTTCTCTTTCATTTAAGTGTGTTCTTAATATAATACCCCTTGTATAAAAATGCAATATAAAAATGCAATATTAGAAATGTAGAATGAATGTAGGAAAATGACAAAAAACTTGGAAGCCCTTTTTAAAAACGTGGTTCCACTCAAAGATTTTTCAAGGATAGAGATTCTGCTTAGCATTCTAACCCATGTAGAGCTACAAACTCTCACTCTCTCTCTCTCTCATGTGTATGTGTGTGTGTGTGTGTGTGTGTGTGTGTGTATGCGTGTGTGAAGTAGGAGGAGGAAAAAGGAAAAGAGATTGGAAAATAGGAAATGATCTCTCTCACCCAGTCTACCTCACCTTTTTTCTCCCATGAGGAAATCAGGCCAAACAGAGAAAAACAAGCTTAGATAAAAACCAAAAGGCCAGTGTGTTACTAATTGGGTAAATAAGCAGTATGTTTTAAACCTTGTTAATTTGATATCAGGATCATTCAGAATAGCATGAAATTTGAAGTAACTGCTATCCTTCAGCCCTATTAGATAAGATTTCCTCCATTAAAATCAGTCATTTAATCTAAAGTACAAAAATATGTATAATTTGAGGTGGAAATTGGTTCCCAAGGGTACTTTGAGTTGCTAAATTAGTTAGATAACTTGAAGTGAATGTCACTAAGCAGCCACGAATTAGCCGTAGTGACGGAATGATCTGTGAACCACTCTGATTACTTGTCAAAAGCAGAAGAGAGAGAGTGACTTAGACTATAAAGGAAGTAACCTTTGTAGATGACTTCCTCATATTGACAAGCAATCTGAACAATTTATTGTGTTTCTTTGAAGGTTCATACATACTTAGCTCTCATGCAGGTTTAATGAGATACAGACATTTGATACTCAAACCCTTTTTACTCAAAATTGCCCTTCTATTCTAATTAATTAGGTTTTATGGTATTTTTATTTGTTTTCTAGTCTCCTTTTTGGCCTTAATTAAAAGAGACAGTATGATAAAATGGCTGTTTTCTTTGTGCATGCACATTCCCTGATGTTTGCAAGTTTAATGTGAGCTTCCAGATAAGAGCGTGGCACATTGGGTTGGAACATGCATTAGGTTCCAGATATCAAAGTTAGCTTTAGTTTGACTTTGTGAGATTCTAAAAGCAGCTGTGCTTTGTTGCACTTGCTTAGATCCCAATAGTGATTTAGTTCTGAGGATTATATATTTGTCTCTTATGTGTCATAAGTCTTATCCCTTGTGACTTTACAACTCTGTTTTTGTATTTAATGTAAAAGCATGATAGCTTTGCATTGATGATTGTCAGCAGTTGCTATTTATCATCTGTCAAAAGTTTTTCTCGTGGGAAGGCAGAAAATCAAATGGATTATGACTGTTTTTTTAGTTGCTTCAAGGAATCTTACATGACACAAGGCAAGAAAAAAAAAGAAATTGTAAAATGATTCCTTGACAAGTAACAACATTCAGATAAATCTGTGATTTTATGCACATAGCAGCACTGTCATTCACCCTGACAAAATAGCACATTTTAAAATGTTATGTCAATTTGCTTATTTGACCTCCAGGTTGCTTTACCACCTGGCCTGGTAGTTACATAGTTTTGCAGTTACTTATGTTTCTCGTGAAACCATAAACTGAGTGGTTTGATGGCACATGACAAATGTGAAAGAAATACAGCTAATGGATTTTTATCCTCTTACACTTCCATCTGATTGCTGAGATTATTATTAAATTCTGGTGACCTGTCGAAATCAGGGAAGCCAACTCATTGAAGAGATCAGTGGAATTTTAGTGAATAATTTTTATTGACCTGAAATATAGGCATACATACTATGTTACACTTGCTGATAGAAAAAATGATAATGTGTGTAAGAGGAATCAACCACATAGACATTTTGGAATAAGAAACATGCACACCTTATAGAACTATATGAAAATGAAAATAAGAATTATGTATTAGGACTACTCATCTTTACCAATAGACCTGGAATTAATAGGATTACAGGTTACCTTGAAATGTCTCTTGTCAACTAGATTTTATTTTAGAGAGGAACACAGAAATACGGTCTAGTCCAGAGTTCCTCCAAATTAACACAGTCACATTTGCTATGGGAGGCTGTCTTGTGCATTGTAAGATGCTCAGCAACAGCACTGTCCTTTATTTAGGTCCTTACCTAGATGCCAGTGGCACCACCAAATTGTGACAACCAAAAATATCTCTAATGATTGCCATATACATACTAGGGGCAAAACTTCTCTGGTTGAGAACCATTGTTCTGGAGGCAGGAAGGTAGGAGTTTATTCATTTCTTTGAGACAAAGTTTTGAATGTATTTTTCTTGTCTTGGAATTATAACCAGTACTCTAAACAGAAAAAATGGCCAAGTACTTCCTGTTTTAAGTTCAAGAAGTCACCATGAGTTGGGGCAAACTGCTTGCCTGGAAATCAGTTTAAAACTAGTCCTATTACAAACTCATTTGCATGCTATACCCTTAACCCCAACAGCCTATGCTCAATAGGTTAATATAAAAAGAAAACCAATAGCAGAGATACATTTTATTTATTTTTTCTTCCTTTCTTTCTCTGTCTTTTTTTAGGAGCTCAATGTTGATGGTAAAATGCTAGACTCTCTCTTTTCCTGGCAGAGAAAAGATTACTTAATCTTCCGCTACGACGAAGGAAAGTTTTCCAAGAGAATCATTTCTAAATACAGTGTGTGACTGCAATTAGTGGAGACTAACATTCTGTTCCTCAACTCTATATTTCTTGGGTCGTGAAGCCCTTAATCTCACCCTCTTGGAGTGGAATATATTGCCATGTCTGGTGTCTGGTAAAGCATTCTGGAAACATAGATGTGATAGCACATTGTCCTTTTCAGTTCCATTTTTTATTATAAAGTAGAAAAAAAGCTATACTTGTTATGCATTCTCTAAGATTTGGTGGCAATTTTGAATATCAAAACTGTCTAATTCTGGTCTAAGGATATCAATAGTTGGAAAGTCAAGTGTCCTTACAGATATCACAATGTTGTGTGTCTTGAAAAAGGTTGAGGTCATCCCTGCCCCAGCTTGTTGTTCTACAGCTTCTGTGACTGTGAATGTTGTTCCATTTCTGTATGAACACCTGATATTATGGATTCCAAGGAGACATGGAAATTGTGGAACAATAAGGTGGGGCATAGCCTGGATAGCTGCTTGCCAAATGATGGAAAACTCATCTTGATAAAATGCTTAGAAGCCTAGAACTTAATGATAGAGGGAACCGTGGTAAGGCCATCACCTATGGAACCTCACGTGGATCCAGAATGAACCAGAGTGAATCCAGGCACACCACTCCACCACCATATGTGACCTGGCAGGCAAGGAGACCTCTTCTCCTGTCACTGCTTCCTTTCCCCAACATTGAAGCAGAAAGCTCCTAGAAAGTTTAATTCTGCAAGAACCTATTAATTATGCTCAAATTGTTTTCCCAGCTGATGAGAATCCTGTCAGGAAAGTCGCTTTCGCAATTGTCTATAGTTGAGCTTTCTATCAGAAACATGTTACGTTGACAAATCTGAGGTCTACAAAACTGTCTCTCTCTTTTGTTACTTTCATGACCATATGACTTGTGCTCAGCAGTTATGTCTGTTAGTCTTATGAATTCAGGCATGACTGGATATTCAACTTTGGGCACAGAGAACTTTTCTGGAACCAGCCATTGGCTGATCCTTTCAGTATGATAACTTTTTTTCTTTATCTCTTTGACTCTTTTTTTTTTAATATTAATTTTCCTAAGGGAAAAAAGAAAACCTCTTTCTTTTCAAGCTGTATCTCCTCTTTACAGAGGATGCATACGTCATCTGTATACTGTCCATATACTTCCCCCATGTCTCCTTAATCTGCCATTTCCAAACTTCTGTCTCTCTCTCTTTATACTGATTTTGCATTACAAAAACCCAGGGAACCATCTGGTAAGAGCAGAAAATCCTCTTTAGAAGAGGGCAACAGACTAAAAGTGCAGAGGTCAGAACACTCATTAGCATATAAAGAAAGAAGAACTATTTGGAGTAATACATTGATAATTTTCCACCACATCTTTTCCGGTGGGAATTTGTGGCCCCTGAAAAGAGAGAAACAGTATTTGAATGTTCTGCCCAGATACGCTCTCTATTTGTAGTCCATTACTCATTTCCGCCTTTTTCTATGTGGAATGTGCAAGTTACGTCTCATATCTTTTTGCAGTCATCCCTGGTTCAGGTCATGATAATACCTGACTTTCACAACTTTGAGAGTAGGTAATTAGTGCCCCAAATATTCCCCTCCAACAATAATGGCTAATATTCTTGAATACCTACTATGTGTAGACATTTAGAATTTGTGTGTATATGTGTGAACCTTTAAATGTAACATGCATGTAGACAAATGGGTGAAACAATGGTACAGCTTGATGAATCTTCACAAAATAAATCCACCTATGTTAACAACCTGTTTTATCATGTTCCTCTCCTAACACTAACACACAATTACTATCCTCATCCCCAAATGTAGTCTTTACCCTGATTTCTAATACCATATATTAATTCCACTTCTTTTAGAACTTTATGTGAATCCAATCATACTGTATGTACTCTTTTGTGTCTGGCTTTCTTAACTCAACATTATTATTGTGAGACTATTTATGTTGTATGTCTATGCATTCTCATTACTATAAAGTTTATTTATTACTTCTATTTATGCTATTATGACTATTAATGTAGGACCATTCTTGTACATGATTTTTGGTGAAATATTTGTTTTATCTATACCTAGGAGATAAATTGTTGAATTGTAAGGATATACTACCAGTTTTCCAAAATGATTGTACAATTTATACTCCTAATTGCAATATATGAGAATTTAGTTGTTCCACATTTGTATCAACACTTGATATTATGTCTTTTTTAATACTGGCCTTTCTGGTGGGATTTTTTTTTTAATCTAGTTGTGAAATTAATTAGCATACACTTTACGACTACTGTTGTAGAGTGCCCTTTTATGTTTTTTGTGACTACCAATATTCTCTTTCGTGTCAATCAAGACTTTTGTTCACCGATTTACTAAGATATCAGCATTTTTCATATTGATTTAAATAATTATTTTCGGGGGTGATGGATATATGTGAATACTTTGTCAAACATATATTTTAAATATCTATTTCTACTTTGTTCGTGCTTTTCATTTCTTTATTGTATTGTTTAATTAAAGAATAAATTCTTGATTTAAATATAGTCAAATTTAACACCTTCCTCCTTCCTCTATTTATGGTCATTGCGTTTATGTCCTTGCCTACCTCAAGACCAAGAGTAAATCCTTCATATTTTCTTCCAGAAGGATTCTTGTTTTCCCTTTCATTTTTAATCTTTAATTTCACGATCCATATGGAATTGGGTTTTTGCATAGTAGGAGGGGTAGGTTGACATTTGTTTTGATACATAGATCTAATCAAGCCGGTACAATTTATTGCAAAGATTCAGTCTCCACTGCACTGTGCTATCACATTTGTAAAATAAGTAAGTGGCAGTCTTATGCATAGTCTCTTTCTGGATTTTCTCCTTCTCCACCAGTCCATTTGCCTATTCTTATTACAGTTTCTTAATTACTATTGCTTAATAATGCATCTTGATATCTGGTATGTGTGTTCGTTTTTCTTCAAACGTCTCCAGTTTTGCTTTTTTATGCTTGTCTTTCATTTTTTTTGCCCCTTACATTTGCATGTAAAATTTTTAAAAGGTTCCTTAACACTTCTTCCCCATTCTTTAAAACATATTTTCAAAAAAAAGTCAAGATCTTTATTGAAATTGCAATGCATGCATTAATCATTTAAAAAAATTGATTTTTTAATTTGAATATTTGGCCTTCCAATCATTCAACATAATACATTTTTCTATTTCTTTAAGTTTTATTTAGTTTCTCTCATTAACATCATCAGTGCTTAAGTAAAGTTTACTAAAATGTCCCACTATTATCTGGACTGTTATATTTCTCCTTTTATTTTGGAAAATTAGTAGAGTATGTTATTAAGTGTGTACAAAGTTGTCATATTTATGTATTCCTGGTAGATAATTTTTTTTATCATTATGAAATATCCCTCCTGAAGGCTAATGATGCTTTTTGCTTTGAAGTGTAACTTTGACAGATATGAATAAAATGGCACCAGATTACATTTGCTAGTGGTTACATGGTGAATCCTCTTCTGTTCTTTTACTTTTACATTTCCTGAGTTGTGTCTTTGTAAGGACTGCAGAAGTTTGTTTTGTCTTTGATTTTAGTCTTGTTTGAGTAGGTCTTTTTGTTGCAATTTTAGTCCATTCGATATTGTTGATATAATTGAATTTATAACTACTTCTTGTCTATTTGTTTTCTGTTTGTCTCCTCTGTTATACATTCCTTTTTATCACATATCTTGCATTTAAAGAAAATTAGTCAGGTATATATCCTTTAAAATTTTTTATCCCTAGATTGTTAACCTAGAGATTACATCTTCTGTAATTTATTAGAATCTAATATAAACATACTTATAGCTTTTCCCACACAATGCTAAAACCTTCAAATAATTTAACTCTATTTGTCTATTTCCTCTTATTGTGTTATTATTGTCATACATTTTAATTCTAAAAACTATTAAACTCAACATAGCATTATTATTGTTTTGTGCAGTGTATATATATTTTTGGTTTGTATCAGATACTTACTATTCCTTTTGTTCTTTTTCTGCTGTTCCTTTCTGTGTTTCTGTCTAGGGTCATCTTTTTTCTGCTTGAGGAATTACTGTGGGTCTGCTAAAAGAAATCCATCAGTACTTTTCTTTTTTGTCTGAAGATGCATTTTCTCTTACCCTCTGAAGGATATTTTTATTAGGCATAGAATTTTACACTGGCACTTATTTTCTGTCAGGACTTTAAAGGTCTTTTTCCTATTGTTTCTTTACTTTCATTATTTCTGCTGGGAAGTTAGCTGTCAGTTTCATAATTGTTTTTCATAATTGCTTTTTAAAATGGCTAGTTTTTCTTGTTATTTAATTGTTTTTCCTTTTTAATTGTTTTACTGTAACATCCTTAGGTCATGGTTTTACATGTATTTAC
The DNA here is from genome assembly GCF_003255815.1 of Theropithecus gelada. Classification (NCBI taxonomy): domain Eukaryota; kingdom Metazoa; phylum Chordata; class Mammalia; order Primates; family Cercopithecidae; genus Theropithecus; species Theropithecus gelada. The sequence goes on from NC_037668.1 coordinate 110,377,019, forward strand.
CCTACTTAGAGTCCGTAGACTCTCTGTGGCTTGAGGTTTTTCTTCAATTTGGGATAAAACTCAGTCATTATCTTTTCAAGTATTACATCTGCCCCATATTGTCTTCTCCTTCCTAATATCCTAATTATACATTAGACCAATTCACCAGCTTTCATATATCTGAGGAACTTGTTTCTGTATTTTCAATCTTATTTCCTCTATACATCAGTCTAGATATTTCATACGAATACATCTTCTAGTTCAATGACCTCCTCCATATCCAATGTGCTGTTAAACCCGTTTATTATGTTCTTATTTTAAGATGCTGTATTTTCCAGTTCTAGAATTTATGTGGTAAAATGCTTCATCTGGTCATCTGTCTTCTTGAATATGTTAATTATACTTTTTCTAAATTTTACATATATTATCTCTAATTCCGTATTACCTGTGAGTTCCTTTCTGTTGCCTGTTTTGTAATTCTTGGTCCTGCCTATGGGAGTGTGCTCATTTTTAACTGAATATCAGACATTTTGTATGAAAAATGATCTATCATCTATCCATCTATCTGTCTGTCTACCTATCTATCTATCTATCTATCTATCTATCTATCTATCTAACGATCTATCTCAGAGACTGTTCACCTGTTTTCTGGCAGATCTCCATCATTCAATTAGAGTCTGAGCTGGTGGGGAATTGGGTTGAACTCTTCGTAAAGTTCAGTCCTTTCCTAAAGCGCAGTCCTCCACTGTTTCCAACTGACACTCTGAGGTATTTACTGGAGTCCTTCCTCTTATGGTCCTGAATGATAACTTTTGTTTTTCTAGTGTCGCAAGAGAGTCAAAAGCTCTGCTCAGTTATGCACTGACTTATCTTTGTTTTCTCATATTCTTTCCTGTTAATTTAAAAATTGAGAATCAGAACATTGATTATCAGAGGCTGGGAAAGGTAGTGGATATAGAGGATGAAGAGGAGATGCTTAATGGCTACAAATATATAGTTAGGTGGAGGAAATAAGATCTAGTGTTCAGTAGCACAATAGAGTGACTAGACTTAACAATAATGTATTGCATATTTCAAAATAACTAGAGGAGTGGGATTGAGGTGTTCCTAACACAAAGAAATAATAAATGTTTAAGGTGACGAGTAGCACAATTACCTTGAATCAATGATTACACATTGTATGCTTGTATCAAAGTATCACACATACCCCATAAATATATACAACTATTATGTATCCATAATTCTTTCAAAAAGCTGTGTTCTTAACATACACACACAAATTGGTAGATAAATCAGGGAGAAAACTGATTTGGACTGTTAGTTTCATTCTTTTCCTCCTTCTCTTTTCTTTAGGCTCTGAAACCCTCAACTTTTATAATGCTTTTAAGTTGGGGATTATTAACCATTGTGACATGAACATCTTTGTTAATCTGCTAAGTTCTAAGGGCAGCTTCTCAGAATAATAAGTATACCAAATAAAGTGATGTGGTTACAAAAAGGAATTAATCATGTTGAAATGCTATATCAAAATACATGTATATTTTAAAATTTAGGGTTATAATATATGTACTTCCTTATTTTGTATTAGTAAAATCTAGCAGCAGATCTAACAACTATCATAATTTTGAGGTAGCTTGTATTAGAGGGTTCTCTAGAGAAACAGAACCAATAGGATAGGATGCGTGTGTGTGTGTGTGTGAGAGAGAGAGAGAGAGCGAGAGAGAGAGAAGAGAGAGGAGATAGAGTTCTATTAAGAGACTGGTTAATGTGACTATGGAAACTGGCAGTTTCCAAGTCTGCAGGATAGGCCAATGGGCTGGAGAACCAAGGAAGATCTGATGTTGTAGTTCAAAACCAAACCCCATCTGCTGACAGAATTCTTTCTTTGTTCTTCTAAGACCTTCAACTGATTGGATGAGTCTTACCCGTATTATGAAGGCCAATCTGTTTTACTCAAAGTCCTCTGATTTAAATGTTAATTTCATTAAAAAAAAAAAAAAAACAGCCGGGCGCGGTGGCTCAAGCCTGTAATCCCAGCACTTTGGGAGGCTGAGACGGGCGGATCACAAGGTCAGGAGATCGAGACCATCCTGGCTAACACGGTGAAACCCCGTCTCTACTAAAAAATACAAAAAACTAGCCGGGCGAGGTGGCGGGCGCCTGTGGTCCCAGCT